>NC_134485.1:298605197-298775197 GCF_040206685.1 Ascaphus truei
CTTCGGACACCATATGTGGGTGGACGCTCACAGAGGTGTGCAAGGGGGACTCGTTATTGTGAAATTAAATAAGGCTTTTTATTGCGCCTGTTTCCTTAACATCAGGAAACCATCCAAACAAGGGTTAAACAAAGCTTCTATTTACTTGGGAGTATTTCTAGTGAAATACTATGCAGTTCACAACTCCCTTAGATAAGCATGTCTCCCAGCCCCAAAACATATAGCATGAAATAAGCAGATATAAGAAGTCTCTTAAATGAAAGTTTTATCTGTTCCTTGTGGTTTGGAGGTTTTCCCTGTGTCTTGAAAGCAGCTCTGCTGTGTTTTCTGGCAGTACTCAAGACAAGTTGTTAGAGTCAAAGACAATCTCTGCTGTCTCCAAGTTCAGCTCAGGTATGAGGTATGAGCTAAGGAGTCTCACTTCCTGTCTCAAAAGATAGGCTTTTGTAAGCAATCTAATCAGGCAGTAACTCCCCTGTTACAGTCTTGTTTTCTTTCGCTTGCTCCATTTTCTCAACACCTATTCTCTCCTAGACCCTCTGCAATCTGACTTCCGCACTGCTCACTCCATGGAAACAGCCCTCACTAAAATAACGGATGACCTCCATACTGCCAAAGTTACTCAAAGTACTCTGCTCATATTACTCGACCTCTCTGCTGCATTTGACACCGTGGACCACCCTCTTCTCCTTCACATTCTCCTTACTCTTGGTATTCGTAACAAAGCTCTATCCTGGATCTCCTCTTACCTCTCCCATCGTACTTTCAGTGTCTCTTCTGCTAACACCTCCTCCTCCTCTATTGATCTCTCTGTGGGGTACCCCAGGCCTCTATCCTGGACCTCTTCTCTTTTCTCTGTACACACTCTCTCTAGGGGACCTAATAACATCTCTTGGGTTTAAATATCACCTCTATGCTGACGACACACAAATTTACTTTTCAACACCCGACCTTTACACCTGCTGTACAAACCAAAGTTTCTGAATGTCTCTCTGCTATATCACCCTGGATGGCCCTCCGCCGCCTTAAACTCAACATGGCAAAAACAGAGCTCCTCATACTTCCTCCCAAACCTGGACCTATTCCCTCCTTCCACATTACTGTTGGAAGCACGATTATTCACCCAGTAGCCCAAGCACGCTGCTTAGGCGTCACACTCAACGCATCTCTAACATAACTTTTTCCTCCGCAATATCACAAAGATACGCCCGTTTCTCTGTTACTCGACTGCTAAAACTCTGACTCAGGCCCTCATCCTCTCCCGTCTTGATACTGTAACCTCCTGCTGTCTTGCCTTCCTGCCTCTAACCTGTCTCCCCTACAATCCATCCTAAACACTGCTGCCAGAATCACTCTACTCTTTCCAAAATCTGTGTCCGCGTCTCCCCTCCTGAAATCCCTCTCCTGGCTTCCGATCAAATCCCGTATCACACACTCAGGGTCTATGCACTAAGCTCAATGGGTTTGCGTTCTAATGTTCCAAAAAAGCACGTCCATTAAAAAGTGAGGCCGGGGACGCGATTCACTAAGGCCTTGAGACATTTTTTAACATACCTGCTCAAAATAGCTCAAAACACCCACAGCGTACGTGTTGTTTTTTCCCCCCCTTCTAGCGTTCTTAACCTTTACGTACGCTAGCTGATAGAAAAAAAGCCGCTTGTAACATTTGCATGTAGATTCAGTATCTCCATGCAAGGCTGTTACAGGCGATCGTACACTAAATAAATACATTTTAATAATAGTGTACATAAGCAGGGGGTCTCAGGACCTGAACCGCATTTGTTTCAGGTCAGAGGACCCCCTACTTCAGGAGATACAGGCCCCGTTATGGGGTGCTGGTATCCCTTGCACTTTAACAAGACCAGGACATTTAAATTCAGCAGGAGATAACGACACCCCATAAAGGGGCCTGTATCTCCTGAAGTACGGGGTCCCCGAGCTGAAACCAATGCGGTTAAGCTCAGGAGACCCCCTACACATCTACACTATTATTAAAACACACATAACTATAAATAATAATTCATTACCGTAGCGGCTATCCGCTATGGCAATGATGCTGAATTAATGTACATTTTAATAATAGTGTGCAGGAGCAGGGGGTCCCCTGAGCTGAACCGCATTGATTTCTGCCTCAGAGATCCCCTGCTTCCCGAGTTACAGTCTTCGGTATGGGGCATCGGAGGCCAATGTCGCCGCCATCTTTATAGCGTCCAAGACGCGACGTGGGCTCTATAAAGATGGCGGCGACACTGGCACCGATACCCCAAACCGGGGCCTGTAGCTCGGGAAGCATGGGGCCCCTGAGGCAGAAATCAATGCGGTTCAGCTCAGGGGACCCCCTGCTCCCGCACACTATTAATAAAAATACATTAAAGCATTATCATTACCTTAGCGGCTATCCGCTGATAAAGCACCCGTTGGTCCGAAACGCGTAGGAGGTCCCTGTCTGTGTCCCCCAAGGGGGTGAATTTGTCTCCTACTATGCTGCATTAAAGAAATATTTTTTATTCCACACCTGGCTCCTTGGCTGTGCGCCATTCGTTTTTTCTACTGGATATATCTGGATTCTGTATCCTTCTTGGCTTGCACGCCGTACAGAAAAACCCTGGAGTTGACGTGAGTGGGGCTTATTGGTTCAGACTGTGATAGTTAAGTTTGACTGTTGTCACTGTGATACTTACAAGTCTTTATTTACCTACCCACTCCCACTGGTATCTCCAGGGGCTATATTATTTATGCCATTGGATGTAGTTGCTGTGGGTTTGAGCACCCTAACTCTTTACCTGGCCAAATGCTACCCTGGTATGCAAAGGAATTTCCTCTGAGTTTTATCCCTGCTTTGGGACACAGTATTAAAGATAAAACACAAACATATTAAAATATCCGGTTCCATTGGGTCCAGCGGGTCCAATCTTCCCAGTTCTCAATGCCGGAACTGGGACACCCTATGGTCCAATTTGCGACTTGTTACAACCTTCAGAACCGGAGTTACACAAATACACCTTAAACCGTTTCCTATTTTAATACTAAAAACTCCGCTGTAAATTAAATCACGGTTTTTCACTAAATCCCCATTGAAAACAACGGGCTCTGCCGCCATAGACTTTCAATGGCAAACCGCCGCCGTTGGCGGCTATGGGAATCCGCCGCCATAGACTTTCAACGGGGCGACGCCGCCGTTGAAGTCAATAGGGGGTTTCCGCCATAGCCAGTCAATGGAGATTGGCCGCCATTGGAGTCTATGGGAAAAGTCCCGAACTTTCAAGGGGGTCCATACTCCGTCGGGTTGGTCCAAGAGGGTCAAGGATGGTTCTGCAGCGATGCCGGAGCAGTGACTACAGATACCCCAAACCCTGATCCTCTGGACCCTCCGGAACAGGAGCTATGGATTCCCAAATTTCAGCTTTTGACACAGCCGTTTTCTTGAGCTGTTTCTGCCGCCGAAATTGGAACCTATGGCGCGACCCACTCTTCTCGGTTCGACCCTTATCGGGGGTCCAGGATTCAGGGATCCAGTTGTGGTCGAGTGGGGGGAGGTCTAGGAACTAGGGGCAAAAAGAATTTTATTTCTAGGTGCTCTAGAACTGTTTATTCCCACGCCACTTGTCGTTGAAATTGACTGCTAAGTGATCAAAGCTCTCTTATTGAAAATGTATCTGCTTTGCTGTTTTGCGGTTTGGACGGCAGCCAACTCGTTCCTGGAAAGCTCCTTCAAGGATTCTCCATTGAAGTCAATGTGCCCATTGACTTACAATGGGAAACCGCCGCTCCTCCTCTCGACGCCATCTGCTGGTCTTCACAGGAAACAGGACCCAAACAGCAAGATTCGCCATTGAAACTGTCAGGAATCGGCGTTCTCCAAGCTCCCCACACAGAGCACTCCCTCCCCGCAGGGTGCCCCATGACACACAAAACAATCCTGCCTTACCGGCCTCCATGGCTCCCCGCCCCTGCCACCGTCGCGGGATCACTCCCCTCGGTGATTCCTCTGCTCAGCGCCGGGCGCGCCCACGCCCTCCTACACGCACACCTGCACCATCCACTGGCTCGGTTCACACGCGTACACGAGTTACGGAGTACGCTCAGTCTGCACACTCTTATTCCCGTCCCCCGGACCTCAGGCTCCGCCCCCGCACACTGCACGGGCATACTCAGGTTACCAACAAGACTCACCTGGCTTGTTATGCCTGCACCAATCTGCAGTGTCTCCCTGTAGCTCTTCCTGTCCCGCCTCCGTTCCTAATTGGACCTTCCTGCTTTATCTAGCTCCTCTCTGCTCTCAGTCTTTGCTCGACATAGTCTCTGTATGGAAGTACTTCTGGATTCTCTCAGTGTTTTCAAAGGTTCTGACGCAGCTCGTATGACTACCCTCTCTGGCTCTCGATCTCGGCACTCCTTGGACAACGCACACTCTGGTAACCCCTTGAACACGGCTTGGACTACGACCTATCTCCACTCTCCACTCCCTGACTTCGGCAAGGCATCCTTCACTCTATCTCTACAACCGGTACCGGCAAGTATTGTCTACCTTACTACACCTGGCCTGGCAACGCTTCATACCACACTCCGGACACCCTTCTTTTGCTGCGGGTGCGTGTATTACCACTTCCCCCTTCAGCTCAAGGGACGGGTCTGGTCTGCGGGCAGCACCGGCGTAACATTATGTCGAGCCCACAAGACGCAGACCAGACCGAACTTCAACAGTTTCTCTCCAATCTGCTTTAGCAAAACCAGGCTATGGCGGATCAAATTGTGGCACTTACACGCCAGGTCGCAGTACTCTCAGACAGGGTACCGACCGTGACCCCGCCAGATGTAAGCCCCCACTCCGCAAGCACAGTTAGCAGCTCAGATATAAGGATTCCTCCCCCCAAGCCTTATGCAGGTGAACCGCAAGATTGTAGGAGTTTCATAAACCAGTGTGAGGTGCAGTTTGAAATGGCCCCCCATCTCCACAATACTGATCGCAAGAAGGTAGCCTACATTTATAACCTCCTCACTGGCAGCGCCCTGGCTTGGGCTTCCCCGGTTTTGGAGCGACGTTCTGACCTTACCCATGATTACACGGCATTTAAACCCGAATTCCAACGAGTATTCGATTCTCCCGATCGTTGGGAGATGGCATCTGTTTCTCTCCTCCAGATCACTCAGGGACGGCGAATGGTGACACAGTATGCTGTGGAATTCCGGACTCTTGCAGCCGAGACTAACTGAGGACAAGAGGCTCTCGTCTCTGTATTCTGGCAAGGCCTGTCAGATTCCATCAAGGATGAACTCTCTCGCCAATCCAGGCCGGATCAATTAGAGGTCCTCATTGATTTGGCTGTCCGAGTGGATCAACGTATCCAGGTACGCCGCTCAGAGCGTCAGCGCACTCGCTTCCATAACTTTCAAGTTCCGTTCTCCAGTACTCCCAGCAACATTCCTGCTTCCCCAAGTGCTACCATACCTCTTCGTCCTGCACTGGAGTTGCCAGAGCCAATGCAATTGGGGGTACAATGCATCCGCACACCGATACGGCAGTTCCGCCACGCCGGGGGATTGTGTTTCTACTGCGGATCTATGGAAAATCTGATTCGGGAGTTTCCACTGCGTCCGGGAAACGGGAACACCCAGTGAGTACAGAGGGGCTCTCTCTGGGTGTAATGTCTCCACGTCCCCTTTCTAAAGGTGAACTCCCTAAGAAACTTACATTTCCAGTCTCCCTTTCAGGCGATAAGTTCAAGACTTCTACCGCTGCTTTCATTGACTCAGGAGCTGGAGGAAACTTCGTGGATCTTGAATTCGCCAGGTTAAACCGCATACCACTCGTGAGAAAGAAGGTTCCCATCGCACTCGTCGGTATCGATGGACGTCCTCTTACCCCGGCCCACATCTCCTTAGAGATGGCTCCCTTGCTTCTGTCCTCACATCTGCACAAGGAGATCTTAGTTCTCGATGCCTTTCACGCTCCTGTGATACCCATCACCCTTGGTCTTCCTTGGCTACAGCTTAAAAATCCTCTCATTGACTGGACTTCCTCTGCTCCCATATCCTGGAGGCCGAGGTCAGGCGAGACTCATCAACTGCTGGCCAATACCTCTATTCCGGAAGTTATTCTACCTTCCGTTTACCATCAATTCCGGGACGCTTTCAATAAGGTACAGTCAGACCTCTTGCCGCCACACAGGACTTACGATTGTCCGATCGATCTAGTTCCAGGTTACTCCCTACCCAAGTCCAAGACCTACCCCTTGTCGTTACCAGAATCTCACGCTTTGGATGAATATATCCAGGAGAATCTCAAGAAAGGCTTTATTCGTCACTCCAATTCCCCAGCAGAGGCTGGGTTTTTCTTCGTCAAGAAAAAGGACGGGTCGTTGAGGCCTTGCATCGACTACAGGGGTTTAAACCACATAACTATTAAAAATCGTTACCCCCTTCCCCTTATTACCGAACTGTTCGATAAATTACAGGGGGCCAAGATTTTTTCCAAGTTGGATCTACGTGGTGCCTATAACCTGGTGCTCATCAGGAAGGGGGATGAATGGAAGACGGCCTTCAACACGCGTAGTGGACACTACGAGTATCTTGTAATGCCTTTCGGCTTATGTAATGTTCCCGCTGTCTTCCAGGATTTCATCAACGACGTCTTTCGTAAGCTACTCAATATTTTTGTTATTGTATACTTGGATGATATCCTGATTTTTTCCAAAGTTCTCCAGGACCATATACGCCACACCTCCTACGTCCTTTCCTGTCTCCGTGAACACCATTTGTACACCAAACTGGAGAAGTGCACCTTTCATCAGACCTCTACTCCGTTCCTGGGGTACATCATTTCCGATGAGGGGTTTATGATGGACTCCGGTAAACTTCAAGCAGTCACTGAATGGCCAAGACCCAACTCTCTCAAGGCCATACAACGATTTTTAGGGTTCGCTAATTATTATCGTAAGTTTATACTGAGTTTTTCTACCATTGTGGCACCCCTTACTGCGCTCACCAAAAAAGGAGCTGATCCTTCTGCTTGGTCATCCGAGGCCATCTCCGCCTTCGAGACACTCAAGGAAGCCTTTATATCCGCACCTATTCTCCGTCATCCCAACATTGAACTTCCCTTCATCCTGGAGGTCGACGCTTCTGATTGCGGCGCTGGTGCCGTTCTTTCTCAGAGACCCACGCCCCAAGATAAGTTACATCCCTGTGCATATTTTTCCAAGAAATTCTCGTCTGCCGAGAGGAACTATGACGTGGGTAACAGGGAGCTACTGGCCGTGAAGATGGCTCTTCAAGATTGGAGACACCTGCTGGAGGGGTCAAAAGAGCCGTTTACTATTTTCACGGACCACAAGAACCTTCTTTACATAGAGAACGCTTGACGCCTTGGTCCACGACAGGCTCGTTGGGCTCTTTTTTTATCTCGATTCGATTTTCACCTTTCCTATATCTCCGGGACCAAGAACGTAAAGGCAGACGCACTCTCCCGAATACATTCTTCTGAAGAGAGTCCAGAGGAATCTTTGGAGACTATCCTTCCGCTTGAGAGGATTCTCGCCACGTCTTCTTTCAAGAATCTTGACAAGATCTTGCACTCCCAGAGACGCATTCCCAAGGACTTGGTCGTTCCCGACAACAAACTCTTTGTACCTTCCAAATTTGTTCCAGAGGTCCTGTCTTGGGGTCACTCCTCTAAATCTGCAGGTTATCTAGGTTTTAAGAAGACTACTGATCTCATTCGTTGGAATTTCTGGTGGCCAAGGATGTCTCAAGATATTCTGGAGTTTACCCGCGCCTGCCCCACATGTGCTCAAAGCCATGTGGCACCAAGATAGTGTTCATTCCTCTGGACCTGGGCAACTCCACGATGAAGTCCATCGAAATGTGGGACCAGGGGCGGTCGGGAACTGGAATGGGTAAAACAGTGTATTACCACTTCCCCCTTCAGCTCAGGGGACGGGTCTGGTCTGCGGGCAGCACCGGAGTAACAGAAACACATGGAGCCCCAATGGCGGCCTATGGGACCCTGCAAAATGGTGCCTGAAAAGGCGGGACAATTACACAAAGGGCTATAATCATTAAAGAACTATTAACCCTTTTACTCCCGGATGGATTCTAGTGTGTGTGTGATGCAGACACTGATTAAACCAGATATTACAATGAAACATGGGAACAGGGGAATACACATTTTCATGTCATAACAAGGGTTAAATCACATTTATGGACCTCAGCCCAGTTAACCCCTTGTCTCCTTGGTGAGGTCAGGGGATGGCCAAATGGGGTGCAACCCCTTTAATACCAGGCCACCCCCTTTCTCCCTCTGCAGTCATCAAAACAAAGATGGCCGGCGACACATGGTACGGTAGCCAATCAGAGCGTGGGAACTCCATCACATCAATGATTGGCTCAAGTAGACCATGTGACAGGGGCTTTGCTTCAGCCAATCAGAATTGGGATGGAGTTCCCACGCTCTGATTGGCTACGTACCATGTGTCACCGGCTATCTTTGTTTTGATGACGTCATCTTAAAGGCAATTGAAACTAGACCTTTCTGATTGGCTGGCGTCATTGCCTTTATGTGTATGTAAGTGGAATACTTTGTGTTTTTAACATTAAAAACAGTACTATACTATTTTTGCTTTCCCATTTTTGTATATGGTTTTCCCCCCCTCTATATGGATCTTGAGTACCCGTCTGGAGACATAAGTTGGTAACTTTTAATAACCACAACGCTTTCATTTCACGTTTAACACGTGACTGCACATTTTATAGAACTTTCAACACTGAAATCATCTGTTGAGGGTGACAATATTGCACTATTTTGTGTTTTCACTTTCTTTCCATGTCCTGATGTGATTTGCGCACCTGTTTCTCCTTCGTTTGCTTATATTTACAATTGCTGCAGGATTTATTGTAACATGCAATGTGGTGATTTTAAGATTAAGAATTCATGTTTTGATTTATGCATGTTTTATGTGTTTCATAATGGGCAAATAATCTATTATCCATATCTGGATAATAGTTATTTAACACATTATTGTACTGTATGTGTTGGGGGGGGGATTGATGTATTTATTGTATAGGTCCGGTTTATTTTTTTTACATGCAGGTTTGGTTCCTTTTGGTGTGCGAGAGACCTCTGGAGACCACCTGAGGTCCCTTGGGCTTCTCACGGGTACCAGGCGGACCCGTAGTGGCCACTATGTCACTTGATAAAGACCTTTGAGGTCGAAACGTTGTGTTGGCTCAAATAAATGAGTTTAGATTTTCATAAATCCGTTGTGCCCTTATTCCTTCTACTACTGCTATATAAATAAAGACACAATACACACATACACAAAGTTAGAGAAAGATGGAGGGTCTTAAAAAATTATTACAGGGATCTTGGCTAAAAGCTGAAGGCAAGGACCTCCAAGGTAGTATTTTCTGAAATACTACCAGTGCCATGCGCTACCGCAGGGAGACAGTCAGAGATCGGGGAGGTTAATGCATGGCTAAGAAAGTGGTGCAGGAAGGAGGGTTTTGGGTTTTAAAGCTCTGGGACTCCTTTTCTGAGATGTGCCATCTATATTCTAGGGATAGATTGCACCTCAATGAAGAGGGATCTTCTGTGCTAGGGGGGAGAATGCTAAAAAGGTTGGAGGAGATTTTAAACTAGAATGGAGGGGGGAGAGGAATGAAACAGATAATGAACTAAATCCACCTCCATCTACCCCCCGGTTCTGCAGAAACCTGCGCTCTATTCACCTACCTGACTTTGATTCCACTTTATACTCCTCCCTCTCCTCTCAGCTCTGCTACAGACCCTGGCAACCTGGTCATGAACTATAACTCTGCCTTGTCCTCCTCTCTTGATCTACATGCCCCACTTTCTCTCTGCCATCCTCGCCCTTCTAACCCCAGACGCTGGCAAAATTCCCACACGCACATGCTGCATTCCTCCACTCGTTCCTCTGAACGCCTCTGGAGGAAATCTCATACTCTCGCAGACTTCCTTTACTACAAATTTATGCTATCCTGTTTAAACTCTGCCCTCTCGCAAGCTAAACAAGCCTACTTTTCTTCTCTAATCAACAAGCACAAGTCTAACTCATGCCGACACTTCAGCTCTACTCATCCCCCTTCTGCCTTTCTCTCTCACTTTGAATCCTGGCTCTCTTTCTTTCTCTCCTCAGACTCTCCTGTTCTTCACCTTGGGGACTTCAATTGCCAAATTGATTAACCTATCTCTCTTGGGCTTCCCGCTATCTCTCTCTAACCTCTTCTTTTGGCCTTCAACAGTGGACTGCAGCCAGCACCCACAACGATGGCCACTACCTAGACCTGGTTTTCACTAAAAACTTCTCTCTATATGATTTCTCCATTTCCCCTTTTCCTCTCTCTGACCATCACCTCATCTCATTCTCTCTATCTCGCTTCTCCCCTTCTCCACCTCTATCTACCCCCCGGTTCTGCAGAAACCTGTGCTCTATTCAACTACCAGACTTTGATTCCACTTTACACTCCTCCCTCTCCTCTCAGCTCTGCTAGAGACCCTGACAACCTGGTCATGAACTATAACTCTGCTTTGACCTCCTCTCTTGATCTACATGCCCCGCTTTCTCTCTGCCATCCTCGCCCTTCTAACCCCAGACCATGGCAAAATTCCCACATGCACATGCTACATTCCTCCACTCGTTCCTCTGAACGCCTCTGGAGGAAATCTCATACTCTCGCAGACTTCCTTCACTACAAATTTATGCTATCCTGTTTAAACTCTGCCCTCTCGCAAGCTAAACAAGCCTACTTTTCATCTCTAATCAACAAGTACAAGTCTAACTCATGCCGACACTTCTCTGTCTTTGATGCTCTACTCAAACCACCCTCAGCTGCCTCTTCTTCCTCCGTCTCCACCCAGGACTTTGCTGACTATTTTAAAGAAAATGTAGAATCCATATGTCTGAACATTCCCTCTGTTTCTTCCTCCCATCCTACACCTCTTCCTATCTCTCCTCCTGCCTTTCTTGACTCTTTTTCTACTGTTTCAGAGGAGGATGTGTCACTGTTGATCTCCTCTTCCCCCTCTACCACTTGTTCTCTTGACCCCATTCCCTCCCATCTCCTAAAACCTCTTGGTCCTACTATAATCCCTACCCTCACACACATTTTAACTCCTCCCTCTACTCTGGTACAGTACCTTCCCACCCTCCTTCACACATGCAACAGTTATACCATTACTCAAAAACAGTAAGCTTGACCATACCTGTCTTTCTAACTATCGACCTGTCTCCCTCCTGCCTTTTGCCTCCAAACTCCTTGAACGTCTTGTATTCTCTCGCTTGCTCCATTTTCTCAACACCTATTCTCTCCTAGACCCTCTACAATCTGACTTCCGCACTGCTCACTCCATGGAAACAGCCCTCACTAAAATGACGGATGGCCTCCATACTGCCAAAGTTACTCAAAGTACTCTGCACAAGAGTGTGTTCTGTCTCCCCCCCCATTTATACCATGTACCAATAAATTTATACTTTTAACCCTTCACCCCATACTTTTAACCCTGGCCCCATCCTTCAGCTGTGCTCCGCTGCAATCTTTGGATTCCAAGCTTTTGTTCATTCACTCTGCGTGATGCACGCACCCATGGAGAAAGGATCAAAGAAGTGAGTATTGTATCTCCCCATCATGGATTCAAGGGGAGTTGCTGACCGGTAATAGTGCTGCAGGTAAGAGTTCAAAGTCTTGTGAGGTGCCAAAAGGCATTGGATATTTCTTCACTAAAAGACATTGTATCTAATGACATATTCCTGCTCTATTATGCACTGGGTCCAATACTCCTAATAGTTGCATCATATCTCTCCGCATCTTGTTATATATTTATACCACTTATCCTTGTACCTCATCTGCTGAAGCGCCGCTTTTGGGAATTTCTCCCATTCCTCCACTTAAACTCAACATGGCAAAAACAGAGCTCCTCATATTTCCTCCCAAACCTGGACCTATTCCCTCCTTCCACATTACTGTTGGAAGCACGATCATTCACCCAGTAGCCCAAGCACGCTGCTTAGGGGTCACACTCGACGCTTCTCTCACATTCGCCTCTTGTGTTAAATCTCCATCCATTGGACATATCATTCTTTCTAATTGATCTGGATTATTAAAAAAAGGAGTAAAAATAAACCCTTCGTTTAATCCCCTTGGTGCCAGGGTATGTAATTTATGTGTAACCCATGGTCCCACCCCCCCCCCGGTCGCAGACTGGACCCCTAGGGTGTAGTGAGGGCTGGTTCAAGTATGTGGGTGGTGCGTACCTGTGAAGAACAGGAGGGCCTGAGCCTCCCGCGGTGGTAAAGGGGATAACAGGGACAGGCTTCTGGGGTATATGCCTTCATCTTGCTCAGCAATGGTTCAGCGCCTCCATCTCTGGAGAGCCTTAAGGGATAAGATGAAATCCTCCCAGAGAAGCCCTGGTCTCAGGGCGAGAGATTTCAGTCTCACACAGTCTTTTGTATAAAAGCAGCAATGTCTTTATTCTCACACAGCAGATCAGTAGCAGCACACAGCAGCAGCACACAGCAGCATTACAAGGTCTGTTCCTCCTTCTTCTCTTCCTCCAGAAGTGCACCCTCAGGATGGTCTGTGGGGTCTTTGCTCCCTGCCTCCACCCCAAACCTAGGGCGCTCAGGGTGGGGCTAGCTCTTCCCTCACCCCCTAGGCAGGGTGAGGGGCACTGGTCCACCTCTTGTTAACTAGGCCCTACTCCACAGGAACCTAGCTAACTTACTGCTCTGACTGTCCAGTCAGGCACTCCAACACTCCCCGCTCCCAGGACAGAACTGCTTGTCACTTACAGGAACAGGCAGGACTAAGTTTAGTCAGCCCCACCCCTCATGATGTCAGCAGGCCCTCCCCTGTGTCTCATGCCTGCACACAGAGTCAAGGGCCTACCTCCATCAATCAAGGCAGGGCTTGAAGCGGGGGAAAACCCATGATAACTACTGGTGGCCTGCCCTTATCAGGACTTACACCAGTAGGAGAAAGATATATAGCCCCCATTTCTTACCGGGGCTACATATGTATCCACCGGCATTCTTTTTTAAGAAGTCGTATGTCCCAATCTCCTTTCCTGATTCCCCATGGGACGTGTTCGATGACTGTGAATTTTAGGACCTTGTCATTGCCTTGATGGTCTTGTAAAACATGTCTGGCCACTGGAGTGTCCCTCTGATTTCGTATTGATCCCAAATGTTCCAGTACTCTGGTTTTGAAGGGTCGATGGGTTTTGCCTATATATTGTTTTTTACACAAGCACGTAATCAGATAGATAACTCCAGTGGTTTGGCAATTTATAAAGTCCTTAATTTTGAACCTTAATTGGCCTTCAGAGTCTGTAAATTCTTTTGTTTTCATTATCACTTGACAGGCCTTACACCGACCACACTGATAACACCCATTGGGTTGGGATCCTAGCCATGTTTTCCCCGTATTCCTTGAAAAATGACTATGTACTAGTCTATCTTTAAGGTTATGACCTAGTCTACATTTCATACTGGGAAATGGTTTAAGGACATCACGTAGATCTTCATCATCCATTAATATATGCCAAATTTTATTAGAGTTTCTCTTATTGCTCCCCTTTGGGTATTGAAAGTTCCAATCAACCTTATTGTTTTTCCCATTTCTTTGTCACTTCTTTTTTTCTCTACCAAAAGTTGGGGACTTGGAGTCTCTAAGGCCCTCTTGTATGCTTTTGAGATTTTTTTTGTGTATACCCTCTATTGCTTAACCTAGACTTCATATCTTTAGCTTGTAGCTTATATTCTTTGATTGTAGAGCAATTCCTCCGTAATCGAAGAAATTGCCCTGTGGCAATGTTGTCAACAGGGTGTTTGGGATGATGACTATTTGCTAGCAACAGGCTATTCGTTGATGTTGGTTTCCTAAAGATTGTTGTTTCCAACCTTCCTATCATGTTCTTTTTGATTGTGATGTCCAGAAAATCTATACTGTCTGAATTAACCTGATATGTAAGTTTCAGGTTGTATGGATTGGTATTCAGTACTAGTATAAATTCCTTAAGTAGTATCTCTGGACCTTTCCACAGGAAAAGGATGTCGTCAATATAACGAATCCACATTAAAACATGTGTAGTATATACTTCCATATTTTCCATGAAGACCACGGTCTCTTCCCACCAGCCTAGATATAAATTAGCATAGGTGGGTGCGTAGGGCACTTTTACTGATGCCGCGGCGGTGGCGTCAAGAACGTGCGGCTGATTGATTTACCATCAATCAGGTCGTATGGTTTCCTAGTTATTATACATGAATGCAGACATTATATGCTGATTATGAGCAGTGTGCTTTGGGTCTGAGACAGCGCTAATGCGCAATTGTTTTTGAGCCTATATTGAGTGGCTGGTATGCCTATATGTACCCCTTGGGGTTTACTTATACATAGGGTCTAATTTAACATAGACACGCTCATATTGTCATTTACACCTGCTTAAAGATATGTTGCTATACTAGGCACGTTGAATGGCATTAACTATGTATGGATTATACTATTGAGTGGATACTATACTCATAACCTGATTGTATTTATAAAACAAAGAGAGACAGTCCTTGGCGCACCACCAGGTATTAAACCTGATGTATACGTTTCAAATTCTCTGAATGGAGAAACAGTTCGTAGAAGTCACAGATGGTCTTTCAGAATTTCTTTGTTGATGAATGTGTATCTGGAATCAGACAAAATGAAAAGACCATTGGCAGTACTCTCTGATACTGAAGTTCACACTGTGAAAGGTTGAGTCCCAGCCTTTTTATTTAACGAAGCTGCAGCATCAGACCCAGGGAAGAATGAAAGAGGCTTTTGCTGTTCTCTGAACCTTCTTTTTATTTGGTATTCCATATTCAGGTGTACAACAACCAGTTCTCCAAGCGTGATGTCTCCAGCCACAGAGTAGCCAGCAATATCTGCATTAGAAAGTTTGCATCATTTCACTGAAGTTCCACAGACATCCTCATATCACATAGCAGCCACGAGGAGTGCAGAAAAAGACAACCTCATATCACATAGCAGCAACAAGGAGTGCAGAAGGGCCCCCAGGGAAAGAAACCCCCTCCCTTTTATTACTGGTTAATTAGGACAAAACCAAATAAAGTAAACCACACAGGGGAGTTGTCTCCCAAAACTTACACAATTAGCAAACATAATACACTTCACACAACATACAATTTTCTATAGCAAGCCCCAAAAAACAATACCTTTCACAAACATCCCATACATGTCTTTACTCTGCAAAATAAATGACATTCAGTATCACTTACTTTAATTCCCCCCCCCCTATACCATGGTATAATCTACCCTGGATGGTATGCAGGAAGGAAACACCCTTTTCCTTTTTAACAGAGACTGCCCATGGCTGTGTAACATCAAACTGTGTTTAACATTAATCATACCTGCATTATACTGACTGACCTCAGGACACCACATTAAAGGTTAGTAAAGTTTCAGATAAAGGAAAAAAAAAAGATCGCTGGGCCCAGCAAAAAAAAGACAGAAACAGAAAGAAAGAAAGAAAGAAAGAAAAGTGGTGCACTTGATGCCAGAAAGCAAACATACATTTAACTTCCACAATAGTGGAAGCAGCCCTGTCACATATCCCCCACTTTAAGAGGAAAACAGTAAGGATTTTTCTCCAACATACTTTTGTAAGAGACAGGGGTGCTGCAATTTTACTCTCCTATACTGAGAAATAGGGAACCTCCGCCCTTCCACTCTAGAGGTTCCATGTCCAGGCCTTTATGAGACAAAACCACATTTACTGTTGTCAAATCTAAATACACTAAAGTTCCTGAACATCAGTCTTGCTATTTCTCAGCACCTTCCTTCCCAGTTATTTCAGCCCCATATCAGGATAAATGATCTGCATTATGATGCTGACTTCCCAGTCGGTATGATACCGTAAATTTAAATGGTTGCAGGGCTAGATACCATCGGGTAACCCAGGCGTTTTTACATTGCATATTGTTTAGCCACGTAAGTGCATGTTGATCGGTGACTAGTGAAAATTGCTGCCCCAACAGGTAACACCTCATCACTTCCAATGCCCACTTAATTGCCAGACATTCCTTCTCAACCGTGGCATATCTGGTTTCTCTTGGATATAGCTTACGGCTTATATACAAAACAGGGTTTTCCACCCCTTCAACTTCCTGACTAAGTACTGCCCCTAGCCCCACCTCTGAAGCATCACAGTGTACAATAAATGGTAACTTGAAGTCTGGACTTTTCAACACTGGTTCACTGCATTCTTCAACTGGTTAAATGCAGCATTACACTCTGGAGTCCAGGTCACCAAATTTTGTTCCTTATTTTTGGTTAAATTGGTCAGCGAGGCTGCTATGGATGAAAAGTTAGGGATAAACCTTTAGTAATATCCTACCAATCCAAGAAAGGATCTTACTTCCTTTTTGGTTCCAGGCATCGCTGTTTCCCGAACAGCATTCACTTTTTCTTTTCCGGTCGCACCTCTCCATTTCCTAACATGTATCCCAAATATCTAGTTTGTGTGAAACCCAGGGCACATTTCTTTGGGTTTATGGTTAACCCAGCCTCGGCAATCAACTCAACCACCTCCTGTCGCCGCTGCTCTTGTTTCTCTTCCATCTCCTGTCACCGCTGCTCTTGTTCTGCCTGTTGGACCACCAGCCACTTCAGAAGGTCCTCCTTTCCTTCCACTCCAGTCTTAACTGCTTCCGGTGTATGGGTCTTGGGCTTCACTAAAACGTCCCCAGTGTCCTCAGTGGCCTACAATCCCTCGTCATCCTCCATAATTACCTCCACACCCTGCTCCAATCTTCTCTGCTCAATCAGCCCTTCTCTGGTCAGGACACCTGGATATCTTCGTCTGTTAGGGCGAGCTGCTACTTTCCTTTGGGTCCTTTTCATCGGGGACCATAGGGTTTAGATGTTGGGTGCAGCATCATTTCATCCCATGTGAAAGGTTGAGTCTCAGCCTTTTTATTTAAAGAAGCAGCAGCATCAACCCTGGGAAGAATGAAAGAGGCTCAGAACCTTCTTTTTATTAGGTATTCCACATTCAGGTGTACAACAACCAGTTCTCCAAGCGTGATATCTCCAGCCACAGAGTAGCCAGCAATATCTGCATTAGAAAGTTTGCATCCTTTCACTGAAGTTCCACAGACATCCCCATATCACATAGCAGCCACAATGAGTGCAGAAAAAGACAACCTCATATCACATAGCAGCAACAAGGAGTGCAGAAGGGCCCCCAGGGAAAGAAACCCGCTCCCTTTTATTACTGGTTAATTAGGACAAAACCAAATAAAGTAAACCACACAGGGGAGTTGTCTCCCAAAACTTACACAATTAGCAAACATAATACACTTCACACAACATACAATTTTCTATAGCAAGCCCCATGGTATAATCTACCCTGGATGGTATGCAAAAAAGGAAACGCCCTTTTCCTTTTTAACAGAGACTGCCCATGGCTGTGTAACATCAAACTGTGTTTAACATTAATCATACCTGCATTATACTGGCTGACCACAGGACACCACATTAAAGGTTAGTAAAGTTTCAGATAAAGGAAACAAAAAAAATGATCGCTGGGCCCAGCAAAAAAAGACAGAAACAGACACACACACCCACACAGCTACTAACTACTTACATAAAAGTAGATAGAAGAAGGCCTTGAAAGGTATCTTTAGCTGGTACTTTGGTGTATGGGACTGGAAAGCAGTAGGTCTTCAGATGGTAGTAGCCCTCTTCAAACAGAACACTCCCAGTCACAGAAGGTACATAAAAATAAAAATGCCAATGGTGTAGTACCATAACAAGGACCAACAGCAAATACACTCACATGCTAAAGGGCCATGCAAGCAGATTACAACGTGCCATCCGCAGGCTTGGGAGGATGGTGTGTGCAGAGGCTAGGTCCCGCAACAAGCTCCTTCTCGCGGCCATGACTCGGAGCTCCAGGTCCACCTCAGATGATGTCACTGATACACCGCCGCTCCTCTCCTTAGCCGGCTCACACACGTAGCACCACGTGCAATCAAATCTCCACCCTACGTGTGTTTCGTGACTACTGACGTCACTTCCTCAGGGGTAATAGAGTGAATGTATGTGCTATTTAAGCACATAGAAAACCAGTCCCAGGGCCCTCATTGGATGGTTGAATCTAAAAGGGACCAGCTGACTGTATATGAATTAGAACCACAATGAATATAGGGGTGGGGATTATGTGGGGATTATGACACAGGGCATTTATCTGTTGAGCATTATGTTTATGTAAATAGGTTGAGTGCTTAGTATATGTTTAGGTTCTCTTTTTTCCCACTATTGTTTTCCATTTCACTGTATCAGCTGCCGACCATTTCACTAATTTATCATGTCACTTTTTTCTAATCGTGCACTTCACACAAGAGATGAGGCAAACTTGGGAAGTTGTACCACTTACTGATGCAGCCCCTTTTATTCTCCTACATCCCCAAAAAAATTCGGGGATATTTCCTGTTTGTCACGCACTTCAGCCGCGTTAAGCCGCATTCATTGGCACAGCGCTATTAGCGCTAAACAATGAAAACGCCCGCGGCACCTAAAACGGCCGAAAACATGCCGCATCTGCCTGCGATTTAAAAAATCGCGGGGAAACGGCCGCAGGAGGCTAAAGGCGGCCGCCACTGTAAGAAATATATCGAACACAAAAGGATACCAAGAGGGCTTAGGATCCTCAAAGTACCAACATTAGAAACCGAGAACGAGGAGTTCTTAAAGGAGTGGAATTACATCCTTGACACGTGCTTTTGGATTGATCAAATTATCAATCCAATATAGAACTAAATCCCTAGATAATCTAGATAAAGAGATTCTAGAGATCCAAGAGAAACTAGAGGCATTCTCTGAACGTAAAGAGTATAAAACATTAGATGAAAAAATTACACAGAGAATAGACAAATTAGAAAAGGAAGTTATTAATTCCAAACAAAAAAGTTCATAAGAGATAGAAAGGATTATGAACAAAACAAACAAAGAGACTGGAAATCAGAAAAGAAAGTCTTAATTACAGAAGAGCCTTCCAGTTTGGAAGAGAAGTCTACCCCCAAAAACAAAGTAGTTACACCTAGAGAAGATGGGAAAAAAGACACGAGTAAAACAACTAAAGTGTCCAATAAAAGGTGGCGTTGCAATCTCGTCATATCTTGGTACTAGACCACAAATACCATTTAGGAGTGATTACCCCAGATATCATGGTCCACCACATGGTGGCTATTCAGATGGTCATAGCAGATATGACCATCGTGAGTACTATCATGATGGGCATACGGGTCATGATAATAATGTATTTAGACCAAATAATGATTTTAGACCTTACAATGCAAACCAAGGAATCATGAAACCAATCAATTTCCATTATCTTTTTTAGATCACGAAAGGGAGTACGACTTCCCTCCAAGGAGGAACAGCGAGACAGAAAATCTTACAGGGAGGCAAGGCACACCTCGCTCCACAAGGCGGAAGAGAACAGAGGATTCAGAGGAAAAAGAGGAGGAAGGAGGAAAGAGAAAAAAACCAGAACAAGGAAACCAACGGTAGGGGCCAGTAATATATTCAACATCAGTGGTTACCAAACCACTGAGGTTGAAGATAGGGTCCTATCAAAGGGTCTTAATTTTGCTCCCTCGCAGGGACCCAATATGTTTAACTTATATATTGATACTCAGAAATTCGTGAGATGTCTCACCTTAGAAAAGTACTTCGTGAAAGATGCAGTCAGCAGGGAAGCAATCCAGCAGGATAATACTAAAATTGGTAATAATCCCACTCCAAGAACACATTTTAAAAAACCTTCTGTTTTTTTACCAAAAACATGTAAAGGGCAACTTTCTAGATACTTTCACTGAATTAGTGATTAAGGATATGGAAAAAGCAACAAATGAGTTTAAATTTAAGAATCATAATTTAAGCAGATTAGAGAAGGAAGCCATTAAAGTATTGGAGAGTAATCCTCAAATTGTGATAAAATCCGCAGATAAGGGAGGAGGGATTGTCATCATGGATTCGTCCTATTATAAGAACGAATCCATGAGGATTCTAAGTGATTCGGACACTTATAAAAACTTGATTGTAATCCATCTGATAGCTTCAAAAAATATTTAATGATTATCTTCAACAAGGTTTTGCAGATGGAGTTATCTCCAAGGGAGAATTGGAGTTCTTGGATGTACAACAGCCTAGGATTCCAATTTTCTACTTCATTCCAAAGATACATAAGGATCTTTGGAATCCACCTGGCTGCCCGATCATATCTGGGATCAAATCACTGTCATCCAATTTATCCCAATTTATAGACTTCAATCTACAGAAATATGTTGCCCAAACACCCTTGTATCTCCGTGATACCACTCATGTTCTTAATATCATTAAAGATGTCAAATGGGAGGATCACTATACATGGGTCACGTGTGACGTGACCTCATTGTATACCGTCACAGACCATGAGTTGGGTATCGAGGCGATCAGGAGGGTATTGGATCAAGATGATAGCCTAGGGTCACTATTCAAAAATTTCATACTAGAAGGAATAAGATATATTCTCACTCACAATTTCTTCAATTATGACAACAGTTTCTTCCTCCAGATATGCGGCACTGCCATAGGCACAAGGTTCGCCCCTAGCTATGCGAACATTTTTATGGGTATGTGGGAGGAGGACTATATCCTGTCCCACAACCCATTTGGGGCGGACCTGGTGCTATTGAAATGTTATATTGATGATGTGCTGTGTATCTGGGGGGGGGGGGGAACGAGGAGGATCTTGTGAAATTTCAACAATACCTTAACACCAATAATTTGAATCTTAAATTTACTTTCAACTCCAGTCCATTAACCATTGACTTTCTAGACCTAACTCTATTTATAGAGAAAGGATCAATTGAAACCAAAACCTTTTACAAAAAGGTAGATGCGAATACTTACCTTCTAGCATCAAGTCATCATAATCCAAGATTGATTAATAACATACCTAAAGGCCAGTTTCTACGAACGAAACGTAACTGCTCACAAATAGAAGTGTTTAATACACAAGCTGATGACTTAGGAGATACATTTATGGACAGGGAATATAGTTATAGGTGACGAGGGCATTAGAAACAGTGAGAAACATCAAAAGGGAAGATCTGATCCTTATGGGTAATAAAGAAAGCAAAAATAATATATCACCTTGGGGTGTTGAATATATCCCATTTATTACCAAATATAATAGTATGGCCCCCAAAATAACACAAATAATTAAAAAACATTGGGGGATCCTGCAAGGTGATGCATTACTCAGTATGATACTTCCAAAGTGTCCGCAAATAGTATTCAAAAAGGCAGATAACCTTAAATTACAGTTGTCTCCCAGCTGCCCATTGAACATAGCCAAAGAACGCAACAATACTTGGCTAAAGGAATTAAATGGTTATTATACATATAGCAAGTTAGCAAGTGTATTGGTTGCAGGTTTAGCTCCAAATGTAGAGATTTTAAATCTAACATTACAGGGGCTAGAATTCCAATCAAATCATTTATTAACTGCAGGAGTTCACTAGCGGTCTACCTGTTAGAATGCCCTTGTGGGCTACAATATGTAGGATGAACAGGTAGACCGCTGAAGCGACGCTTTGCAGAACATATATACAATAGAAAAAGAGGTTTAGAGACACATAGGTGGTCATGAACTAAGCTCCGTTAAGTCACTTTTAGAGCACAAAGTGATCTTAAAACGTGATGTTGCGCTGAACCTGATGCACTAAGCAACGTTCTAAAACTGACTTTTTTCAGGAATTTTTTCTAAGTCCAACTTTGCTCGTTCGTAATCCTGTTTGCGTTAAATTCTGCCCTTAAGCGGAATGCACTAAGCAACGCAACCGTAGCGTACTCGAAAGTTGTGTTGATCAGAACACGTCAGCTCAAGGTGGACGCAAAAAAATATGGACTTAGAGAAAATTATTGCTTTTCATTTTTGCATGCGCAAAACCCATACAACAGGCCGGTGGTGTCCCCGGCTGACCCCGCAGTGGTCCGGGGGTCACCGGCTCACCAAGCGGGGGTTCCTGTGGGAGTGCAGGGGTCCCCGTGGGAGTCTGGGGTCCCCGCAGGTGTGCGGGTGTGCGGGTGTACCCGCGAGAGTCCGGGGTGCCCCGTGGCCATCCTGGGGTCCCCGCGGGAGTCCTGGGGTACCCGCGGGCCTGCGGTACCAATGTTACACCTCCAAAAATAATAAACAATATACACTGGCGACACACTTTATTCGAGCTCGGCTAGTCCCACGAATTCGGGTATACCCGGGTGTATTGAGGTTTGTGACTGTTTTCTGCCCGAGTGCATTGGGTTATTTTCCAGGCAGGGATTGAAGCATTTTATTCCCGCTGGCTGCAATACTGCACAGTATATATATATATATACTGCATTACAATTCATGAATTTATGCCATCTGGTAGACACGCGAAGCATTGCAGCCTATTAAATCCTAATCATTATCATTTAACAGATCAGCCGCCCGTCAGCCAGGCATGAACCCAGGCTGGGAAGGCAATCGCAACGGGGCTTGTCAGAGGTGAGGAGCGGCGCATTCCAGGTATCTGCCAGGTACATACTGGGTATTTGCTCGAATAAAGTGTGTCGGTGCAGTATATAACTAAATACACACCCCTAACACATACTATACAGCAATGGGCAAAATA
Source organism: Ascaphus truei (assembly GCF_040206685.1). Lineage (NCBI taxonomy): Eukaryota > Metazoa > Chordata > Amphibia > Anura > Ascaphidae > Ascaphus > Ascaphus truei. The sequence continues at coordinate 298,627,916 of NC_134485.1, forward strand.
CTTATTATCCACATATGGATAATAATGCAATTGCCCATTTTAAATAAATATAACATTCAATAAATACAGTAAAAACATATTACACTTACCTTTTACAGGCACCCACGATGAAGGCCGTCTTCATCCTCATCTTAATCCTGCCCATGCCCCCTCCGATGCTGCAAAACATACACAAGAATAAAAACAGCCAATGTAATGTCCCCTAACCCCTTAATCACCATAGCGGTTATTAACCGCTACAGTCATTAAGGGGTTAACCCACCCTCACCCACCACTCGGGAGCCTTACATACCCTCTCCCACTAACCCCCCACCCCGTGAGGCCAAACCACCCTCACCCACTACCCAGCTGGGAGGCTTACCCACATACCCTTGGGGCTAATAACCCCTTTACCCTCCCCCAGTACCCACAATAAAAGCAATACACAGCCCCACAATAAACATCATTCTTTTTATTAAATACATAACCCACCCCCTGTGCCCCCCCATAAATACATGATTTATTATTTTACATACAGGGTTCATACCCCAGGCCCATGGGAGTCCCTGGTGGGCCTGACGGATCACCTCACAGACCTACAGGATACCAGCATCATGTTTCACACATGGTCTGGAGGCCAATTGGTGGGTCCCGCCATGCGCCATGGCCCACCAGATGGTCTCCGCGAGTCACCGTGGGCCACAATGGGGTCCCCACGGTAGGCCCGTGGATGTCAGGCGGCCCCGGGTCAGAACCAAAGTGAGGGGCCTCGGGTGGTTCCCACGGGGTTCTGTGGACCCACGAGTGTGGGGCCACCGGTTCTTCCCCGCACACATGAGAAGCCCGAGGAGAATTCAGGTGGTCTCCAGAGGTCTCTCGCAAACAATAAGGAACCAACCCTGCATGTAAAAAAAATAAACCGTGCCTATACACATTATGAAACACATAAAACATGCATAAATCAAAACATGAATTTTTAATCTTAAAATCACCACATTGCATGTTAAAATAAATCCAGCAGCAATTGTAAATATAAACCAACAAACCAGCAGCTGCACAAATGTATATGAAATATCACACAATTGCATTGAGTGTGTACATGATGCAATTAATCTGTGCATCATGTAACACTATGCAAAATATATGTAACAATAAAATACACTATGAAAAATGTCCCCTAACTACCAATGCCATCATGAAAATCAAATAGAAACTAAGCAACATCAATACATTTACCATCAATCAATTAATCCATTTCCTAAACCAATTATAATACAATACAAATCAATTATACAATTCCCTATTCAATTCCTAAAGCCAAACCATTGCCAAAAGAATTCTAATTGAAAGTAACCACCATCATTCTAATCTAACTACCATAAAGAAGCCATTAAAAATAACCTGTAACTAAATACAAATTACATTATTCACACCAATGTCAAAATAAAGCTGATAAATACATTAGCCATACATGAAAAGAACATAAACATTAGCAAAACAATCAATTATTATCCCTTATGTCTATCCATACAGATAGATATACATAACATATAAGGGCAATAATAGAGCATAAAAAACAATGCATTTACATACAAAAATCACATAGAATACACCCATTCAGTGTCCGTGAATGTATGTATATACATAAATACATTCACGGGCATTAAATGGGACTGAAAAAATAAAAGACATGAATCAAAAATAAAAAAACCTGTAAAAGTAAAAATAATAAACTTTTCTTTTGTTTACTTACCATTAGATGCCCACTCACCGAAATCCAGGCGACCCGGAAGCACTGGAACCAATAAATATATACCATATACTGTAACCATAAAATAATAAACCCTTACAATCCATAACGGTGTCTTCTTTCTTCTATTTGTAATCCTTCCCGTCTGTCTTGGGGTCTTCTTTTCTTCTTTGGGGTCTTCTCCGTCTTCTTCCGTCTTCTTCCATCTTCTTCTGCCATGCCATTCTTCTCTTCTTAGGAGGGGAGGTGTTCCCTCCTCGGCGTCTGGCTTCAAAATGAGGCGACACAGGCTTTATAGGCCTATGACGTCACATTTTGGTCAAATGTTTCCCAAGGTCCTGATTGGGCCGTGAAAAATATGTGATTTGGCCGGAAAAAAAACAAAATGATGACGTCATTTAAAGGCAATGACGCCAGCCAATCAGAATGGCTGAGTTTCAATTGCCTTTAAGATCACGTCATCAAAACAAAGATGGCCGGTGACACTTGGTACGGTAGCAAATCAGATTAATTGCATCATGTACACACTCAATGCAATTGTGTGATATTTCATATACATTTGTGTAGCTGCTGGTTTGTTGGTTTATGTTTACAATTGCTGCTGGATTTATTTTAACATGCAATGTGGTGATTTTAAGATTAAAATTCATGTTTTGATTTATGCATGCTTTATGTGTTTCATAATGGGCAAATAATATATTATCCATATCTGGATAATAGTTATTTTGCACATTATTGTACTGTATGTATTTTATTGAAACCAATGCGGTTCAGGTCCTGAGACACTCTGCTCATGTACACTATAATTAAAATATATTTATTTAGTGTACGATCGCCTGTAACAGTCTTGCATGGAGATACAGAATCTCCATGCAAATGTTACATGCGGCTTTTTTTTCTATCAGCTTGTGTACGTAAAGGTTAAGAACGCTAGCAGGGGGGAAAAAGCAACCCGTACACTGTGGGTGTTTTGAGCTATTTTGAGCAGGTACATTAAAAAAATAGGCTCAAGGCCTTAGTGAATCGCGTCCCCGGCCTCACTTTTTAACGAACCTGCTTTTTTGGAAAATCAGAACGCAAAGCCATTGAGCTTAGTGCATAGCCCCCATAGTGTCTCAAACCACTTCAAAATTAGGCACAACCAAAATCCAGAGGGATTAATATGTAAGGGCGTTGATTAAATTGGAGAGGGGGAGACAAATTAAATCTAATACCAAGGCGAGAAAGCTATTGGATTTATACCCTGAGAACACTGACCCCAGGAGGTCTCAACATAGAATTTGATCTGGCATCTTTTTTGAAAGATAGCTAGCTTGTTGTTTGTCTCGGGGTTCTGTTCTCTGCCCCTCCAGATTAAGATTTTCTTCTGCGTCTTCCGTTCTTTTCCACCATCCACAGTCTCTTTAGTCAGTGTAAGTTAGATTTTATCATTAGCCTTAATTTTATCGGAGTTATCAGTGCTGATAAGCATTTATTTTATAGTTTATGTATTCGTGTATATTCTGCATTTTATTAAGTGCTGTGTAACATGCATAATACCTAGGAGGGGGGTTCCAATTTCGGCATAGCCCTGTGTCATAATCCCCACCCCTATATTATTTGTGGTTCTAATTGACATACAGTCAGCTGGTCCCTTTTAGATTCAACCATCCAATGAGGGCCCTGGACAGGTTTTCTATGTGCTTAAATAGCACATACATTCACTATCACTCCATTACCCCTGAGGAAGTGACGTCAGTAGTCACGAAACACACGTAAGGTGGAGTTTAGATTGCATGTGGTGCTACGTGCATGAGCCGGCTAAGGAGAGGAGCTGCGGTGTATCAGTGACGTCATCTGAGGTGGACCTGGAGCTCCGAGTCGCGGCCGCGAGAAGGAGCTTGTTGCGGGACCTAGCCTCTGCACACACCGCGCAGCTATCCTCCCAAGCCTGCGGACGGCACGTTGTAATCTGCTTGCAGGGTCCTTTAGCATGTGAGTATATTTGCTGTTGGTCCTTTGTTTTATTAAATTTTGTTACTGTACTACACCATTGGCATTTTTATTTTTATGTACCTTCTTTGACTGGGAGTGTTCTGTGTGAAGAGGGCTACTACCATCTGAAGACCTACTGCTTTCCAGTCCCATACACCAGAGTACCAGCTAAAGATACCTTTCAAGGCCTTCATCTATCTACTTTTATGTAAGAGTTAGTAGCTGTGTGGGTGTGATCTTTAGTATCAGAGAGTACTGCGCAATGGTCTTTTCATTTTGTCTGATTCCAGATACACATTCATCAACAAAGAAATTCTGAAAGACCATCTGTGACTTCTATGAACTGTTTCTCCATTCAGAGAATTGGGAACTTATACATCAGGTTTAATACCTGGTGGTGTGCCAAGGACTGTTTCTCTATGTTTGCTATTTGTTACAGCCTCTTGGATAGGCTTGTTTTTTCCTTTGGCAGCCATCCCCTCATTCACTTGTTGGTGTCTGTGTGGGTCTGTTTGTAGTATTGGTTATCCTTGCGCAATTAGGGTTCACCAATCTCACTTTATTTATTATCACTACACTGATTTGCATTTATCTGTTGAGCATTATGTTTATGTAAATAGGTTGAGCGCTTAGTATATGTTTAGGTTCTCTTTTTTCCACTGATTGTATATATGCCTGTTACAGACTATAAAATAATTTTGGCTAGTTGACATCACCATTATGATACAGTAATTACATTTTGACAATTACAATAACCTATGAGGAGTAGGTAGAATTGTCATACTGTGGGATACCTTTAATATATATATAAATTGACTCTAATAGCTCTAATATACTGACCTTAGGTGGTTACTTATACACTACCGACACACTTTATTAAAGTGTGGCCGGTTCCGCAAGCCGGGAGATTTCCCGGCTTGCTAGTGGCCGCCCCTCGGCGTGCCGCGCGTCACCGACGCGCGGTCACGCGTCATCGGGAGCCTGCGCCCCCTGCACGCGCGTCCAGGGCTCCCCGAGGGAGCCCTGGTGTCCCGCGATCGCGGGACGGTGGCGGGGGGTTCCGGGGGACCCGGCGGACCCGGCAGCGGTAGGGAGAGCGCCCCGATCGGAGGGCGCTCTTCCGCTGCTTCAGCGCGCGCCCGTCACCCTCCGGCGCGCGCCAGGATACTGCTGCGGCCAAGAACGGGCAAATGCTCGAATAAACTTGGCCGCAGCAGTATTGGCATTTAGTCAATACAGCCTCTTTAAAGGAGTTATAAAAATCATTGTATATATATTCACAATTTTACGTCGATTACCGATATCAATAAAATTGTTATTATATTTGATTAGTGGTACATAAGAGAGATAAATATATACAAAATTATACTCTCAATCAAATATTTGTATTTGTAAGGTATAATATATATCTATATTTGACTTATGTGCTTTGAGTGCAAGACAAAGGGACTCCGGTAGGGATCTCTTTTCCTCCTAATTTTTGCTGGAAGCTATAATTGTGTCCCTAAGCACCTTAGTTGATTATATTTAGACCTACATGATATTTAAGGTTGAGCAGTTCATCATAAATATAGAGGTTAAGTATAACTATGTAAATTAATCAATGTCCATTAAATTATGAAACTATAATCTTTTATTTCACTGTTCACTATTTATTCCATAGATGTTTTATTTAATCTTTAAAAAAAGTAGTTTTTTTTTTTTAGAAAACCTTGCAAATCAATAGTGACAAAGTTTAAGTAAAAAGGAAATTTATCTTTCTCTCTTTGTATGTGTCTAATTTTTCCTTTTTGTAAAGAAATAACCTAAAAAAAGATTTTTTTATGCAAAACAATTTTTTTTTGAGCTTGTCCTTATCATCATTCTTTGCAGCTCTGAAGACACTTATGGATGTTTACTCCATGCAATTACCAACATCCTTGGTACACATTCTTTCTTTTCATTTATAAATGTGCTAGCACTGTACTGTGATGAATTATTTGCGGAAAGCATAGAAATACTAGCCCCTCACAGCTACTATATAATGAGGTGCAAATATAATATCTTTATGGGAGGTTGGCAGTCTGGAAGGAAGCATTCAGATGATTCCTTAATGAACTTGTTAAAAAAAAATCAGTACATTTTATATAAGGTGAGTGTACAGTAAGTACAACAAGTATTTTCTACAAATGTCTTCATGTATTTAGAATTAAGACCACAAGTAGCAAAACTGTTAGTTTTAAGATGCACGTATTTTCAGAAGCAATGAAAAAGAGAACTAAGAAACAAGAACAGCAAAATAACACTAATTTTGGTCAGCCTAGAGATTGGTTTTCTTTACTCTTTTTTTGCCTTGTCTTAAACTACTTTATTTTAACACAAGCTTCCTAAATGTCACATTGCCTTAGTTTAGTGATAATTTCTGAGTCTACAAAATAAAGTGTAAGGGCTTTTAGAAATTTCCAAAGTATGTTTATAAATAAATATTTATCTGATTTACATACATGATAACTAGAGATAAGCGTTCATGGATTGTCAAAGTTCAAACCCCAAAAAGAAAAACAAAAAGAACGATTCCTGTGCTCCTACCAATTGGGCTAAAATATAATAGTTATGTTATGAGAAAGAGTTATTTAAGTAAACCCTTTGGCCAGAGCATTATAAGCCTGCAGCCACGTCAAGGCATAACCAAATTTGCAAGCACCTACACTGAATATATGTAATTATTTTCCCATGGACTAGTGAAAAATGTGAGAAGGCCATGAAGGGGTTAAATAAGTAATCTATTCCTAATCTTTTGGGGTTTTCCTCTCTACAAAAATGTTGATATTGTTTGCATTGAGTGAATATCCTTCGGAGTCACAGGTACCGGCAGGGTTTGAAATAAGTATAGGAGGTGAGGTAGAAGATTCATTTTAACGCAGTATATTCTGCCCAGCAATGAAACACTGTAGGATGACCACCGCCCCAGATCTCCTTTTAGAGTTCTTAGCAGTTTAGAATAGTTTGCTAGCAGCTTAGAATAGTTTGCCCTATACCAAGTATTGTAATTTGTTGTTAAGTGTACCTCAAGGTATTTAATCGCTTTATTTTGCCAATTAAAATTGAAATTTATGGATATCAGCTTTTCTACCTCTTTTGGTAGATTTATATTTAAGACTTCAGATTTGGATTGATCTATTTTAAAGTCTAAGATTCTATTACATTTTCCTAGCAAGCTAAACAGGTTGGTCAGCGAGGTGGGTGGATTTGACACCATCATCATGATGTCATCTGCATATAAGTCTATCGTCTGTGTCTGATCATCAATTTGTATACCCGAAATATCCGGGTTTTTCTAATCTAGGCCGTCGGTGGTTCCATGCATAAGGCGAATAACAGTGGTGAAAGCTGACAGCCCTCTTTTTTTCCACTTTTAATCGGGAAGAGCTCTGATGGGAAGCCCTGATGTATTACCTTAGCTTTCGGGATGGTATACAGAGCAGGGATTGCTTTTAATATTCTATCCCCGAACCCGAATGCCTTCAGCAAGGCTTCCAGATAAGACCAGTGTCACGGGAGACCAATGCTGTTAACACCTTAATACCCGGATCCTTTGATTGAGCAAAACGTGAGAAAAAATAAATTGTGAATTATTTACAAAATGCACATAAACAGCTTGATCTATGAAATACTACAAAATAACACTTACTGGGACAGGGAAAAACGAAATAAAATGTTCCCGGAACGAACTTCACAGAAATAAAGTCTCCAGGCACAATTCTCAGGAGCGGGGTTGGTGAACCAAACAGAGTCGCGAAACAGTCTTTGGGTAGTGGCGCCTCTCGCAACCAGTCTGCCAAAAGTAATCTTTTCATTCCCCCAATACAGGATTGGTAATAAAATCCTTAGTCCTTACGAGTACTGGAAGCTGGATACAAATCTTGGTTCCGATGTTAAAGTCTTTGTACCGAACGCTGAAGCTTAGATGAAAACTTTCACTGCATGATTAATCTACTTCCCGATCGGCTGCACAGACATTAAAAAACCACACGAGCCCTACCAATATAATGTGCATCCAATCACGGCGTGGGAAAAACGTATCCCACCTATTGGCAAGGTTTGCCAATACTTCATGGAGCCGGGCAGAGGCTTCACGGTATGCTACGGTCATGCGCTAACTTCGCACCTGAGCCACTTAGCATACCTAACCAAGTCCACATCCCTGGCGACTTGTTGTCTTTCTGTCCCTGGACATCTGGACATCTGGCAGGAAAAAACTGTTTATATTTACTTCTTCCACTAAACACTTTAAAATGTCGGTACCTTTATAATTCTGGACTTTCCTAGACATTCTGGAGTCATCTCAGCATGATGTCTTAGAAGTCCTGACTTAAGTTATGCATGATTCACTTGCCGGAATGGCTGGCCATATATCTGGGAATCACTGTACTTGTGAACCAAGTGTTTCCGCTGCTATGCCTGCTTGAATGTAAATTCCCTTGCTCTTATAATTTTAATACACCAAAAAGAGGGGGACTTTCATTCATTACTTTTTGTGAAAATTTAAAATACAGAAACCATACCCGTTTTAATGATTACTGCATAGTTCTCTGCATAGCAAAAATCAGAGCGCTAGGACATTCCTGTCCACACCGACACATTACTTGTGCGATGTAACTCCTGATAATGATGTGGTTCTCTTATGCTTAGTGGCACACACACAGACAATTGAAATACATTTACAGCACTGCAGCCAATACCGGGCTGCAGAGCTGACACTTTACATGTTAACTTAAAACCCCTATAACCCTCTTCAACTTATACCTGGTGAGAGAGGTCCGGAACCCCTCACTGGGTTCTGGGATTTGGGCATACCCCGGGACATGTAATGTAACTCAGTTCCCTGCCCAGTTTAACTGCCCAGGTTTGTGCTGAAGCAGGGAGATTTGGCGATGAGCTGCAAACTGCCTTCTATGGAAGATTTTATCCGGTGGTCTGTGTGCCTCATGTCATCAGGAGTCTGGGGAGATTCCTGAGGGCATGTTTTGGGGCAACCCACAACATTGGCCCCCTGCTACCCTAACACACCCTGACAACATTTTACCATAAAATCATCCCTGAAACTCATGCCCTGCACATTTCCGCTGGTTAGCACTCCTGGGACAGTAAAATCTCACACATATCTTTATAACACATGCAGTTTTATGCCACAATTGGGTTGAAGAGCTGACACTCACAATTCCCCAATATGGCTATGGGACATCCAGCTGGGCCAAATACCTTTATTAATGACCTGGGTACCCCTTCACCATCACAACCAGTCTATGCTAAGGCTTTTTCGTCATCTAAACTAAACACCATCGTCTGGATCTTTGTACTTTGAGCCAATTCAATCAAATCGATAATATGCCTGGTTTTGCCGCCTGTCTACTAGTTATGAAGCCCACCTGGTCTGGATGAACCAGTCAGGGTAGGATATGACCCAATCTGTTTGCTATTAATTTAATGTAAATTTTAATGTCCGGATTTATTAGAAATATTGGTCTATAGCTTTTACAGATGTCGGGTCTTTGCCCTCCTTTAAAATAAGGGAGATAGAGGCCTGAAGCATTGGATCCGGGAATGAAGATCCCGCTAACACTGCATTATACAGCCTCAGTAAATGGTGGCTAGTAATTTGTCAATTTTTTGTAGTATAGGTTGGAAAAACCATTTGGGCATACTGCTTTAGAGGGTTTGAAGTGTTTAATCACCTCCAACACCTCTTCAATAGAAAAATATTTTTGCAGTTGTTCTCTCTCCATGCCCAAATACTGTAGGGAGGTCGGAATCTCTTAGAAAATCCCTTAAACCCACCTCTGTTTTAGCCCTGTAAGATAATTTATTCCTGTCATACAGTTCCTCGTAATAATTTTTTAATTCTTATAAATTTGATTCAGGTTGGAGGTCAGAACCCCAACCCCTCTGCGAATCGTATGTATATTATAATTGGGCAACTTATTCTGGATTTTTTGGGCCAGCATGGTATCTGACTTGTTTGCTTTTTCAAAAAAAATCCTCTTTGACCAACTCAGGGATTTTTCTACCTGGAGGTAAGCAACATTTTTAACTCTATCCTCACATCTTTTAATTCTTTAAGGATAGTAGCTCTTTTAGTTCGCAAGTCAGAGAGCAGTCTGCCTGCAACCAATTTGGCCTCCTTTTCCTTTTACAAACTGCCGCTATATTGATGAGTATGCCCCTTAATGTTGCCTTATGAGCTTCCCAAAGCGTGAGTCGGGACTCTACACTATCTACATTGAATTAAAAAAATTGTTCTATTTCCACCTTGAGATTCTGTGCTACTGTCCCGGCCAGCTTTAATCTAAAGCGGCTGCCTCCGCGGGTTAAAAATAGCCGCCTCGGGCGCTTTCAATAATAAGCGCCATTAGCGCTTATCTATTGAAGCGGCCGCCGCGCGGAAAACTCCGATTCAATTGGAGAAAAGCCCTGTGGTTGGCCCGCATTTAACCCGGCAAGCTTTAGATTAAAGCTGGCCGGGACAGTACCTCTGGGATTTTAATAATTGATTAATTTAGTTTCCAGTTTGCTCCTGCTCTTTCTAGTTTAATTTGGGAGCACCTGAGTTCTATGGGTGCGTGATCTGACCATGAAATATCATGGATCAGAGTTTTGGAGATTTGTTTTTTTTTAGCATGTTCTTGTATAGCGCAGCTAGTTTTACGTAGTGCTTTACAGAGACATTTTGCAGGCACAGGTCCCTGCCCCATGTGCTTACAATCTATTTTTTGGTGCCTGAGGCATAGGGAGATAAAGTGACTTGCCCAAGGTCACAAGGAGCTGACACTGTGAATTGTACCAGGTTCCCCTGCTTCAAACTCAGTGTTAGTCAGTGTCTTTACTCATTGAGCCACTCCCTCTCCAGAAAAAAAGCCTGTCACAGGAGACCAATGCTTTTAACAAGCAAGTGATAAAATAAATTGTGATTTATTTACAGAATGAACATACACAGCTTGATTTACAATTACAACGAAACATACACTTACTAGTTACGCTGTTAAGTTTGGTTACAGGATGGATCTTTCACTGCATAATGAAAACTTGTTACAGATGCAGCCACCAGAATTAGAACACGTGTACCTGGGAAATTCTGGGAGATTCTGGGTCAGTCTCACAGTAAATGCCTCAACATTGCCTCAGCATTTCTGTGAGATTCTTAATGGCCCATCGGATTAACACAGCGGGGGATCCCTGCAGTCCCATTCAAACCCATTCACATATTAAGAATCTCAGAGAAATGTTGAGGCAATGTTGCAGCAATGTTGAGGCATTTACTGTGAGACTGACCCAGAATTTAAAAGCCAAGAGTTCTAATTCTAGTAGCTGCATCTGTACATGTGTAACCAGTCTATTTGAAAAAAAGAAGTAGTCTATTCTACTATAGCTGTTGTGGGGGTGAGTAGAATGTAAAACCCTTCTCTCTTGGATGTAATTCCCGCCATATATCTATTAATTGACAATCTTTAAGACTTCGGAGGAATTGATCTGTGTTTTTCTGTTTTATTCTCTTAGATTGGGCCAAAGTTCTGGGTCTAGCACCAGATTAAAGTCTACTGCTAGGATTATAGAACCTTTCGCTATCCTGTCTAGCTAGCTAGTATTGAAGTTAGGCGTAAAAAAATTGAGTCCTGTTCACAGGGGGCATAAATGGTGGTCAGAGTTAAGTAATGTCCCTGTAGTTTACCCACAAGATAAGAAACCTTCCATCCCTGTCCCTTATGACCTGCTCTGTGACGAATTGGAAACAAAAATATAGAAACAAGGCGAGCGCAGGACAAAAACACAACAAAGGTATACAAGTAGGTATATAGCACTGTGAGTTCTTATATGGAATATCCGCTTACTAGTGGTGACTGAGAGTCAGAAATGATAGAGTAGGATGGATAAACTACTGACAATACTCACACGGGCCTGTGTGAGCAAAGACCTCTCGGGGCTTAACTCTGTAGAGGGTCTTCTCCTAGAACCATACACCTTCCTCTCGGCTGCTCTTTAACACACAGGTCCTCAGGATATCAAGTTGCCCCCGGAGTGGAAGAAAGAAAAGAATCAAGGGTGGGTATTAATATGTAACAGTGACATAAACTGGTGGAGGGATGGTGAATAATCTCCAAGGTGATAATGAATATATATATGCGTATACTCATACGGGCCAGTGTGAGTCAAAACTATAAGGGTTTAACTTTTTGAAGGATTAATTTCCTGGAATTGCTCGTCATTTTGTATACAGGTCCTCAATGTCTTCCAAAGATCCCCCCAGAATAGATGGAGAGTCATATATTCATAATATAATGAATACTTATTTAATGATAAAAATAGATGATAAAAAATGGGTAAAAACTTTGCAACACATACAGTGATTTGGCGGGTGTGGACAGGCTGTGGAGATGTTCATTTCGCTGGCAACTCCTTCTCTCTGGCGTCTGCAGCACGCCGGAGCGTTGGAACGCACGATGGTGTCTGGAACGCACCCCTCACTTCCTGGCTACGGAAGCCTCCGATCGTCAAAAAATATCAACAGCTACAGGATCGAGCAACGCGTTTCTCTTGTGTCATCACGCTTACTCAGGCTCCTTTTGTGCACAAAACTGTGACGAATGGGAACCTGTTATTAAGCAATATTGCTTCTCCCCTTTTCTATTCAATAGTGGATGAGAGGTACCACTGTCTATATTGCTTGTCAAAGAATTTCGGATGGCTGGATGAGCTGAAATGCATTTCTTGTAAGAGAATAGCATCCGCCCTTTTCCTTTTATAATCTAAGAGCGCTAGTCTTCTCTTGGCTGGGTTATTTAAACCTTTAATATTGTGAGATATGATTACCACAGCCATGTGAGTGAGAGTGTGAGATCATCTATCCTACCTTCTTCCAGACCAGGACCGCACAGGAGCCCCTTCTGCCCTTGGCACCTTTTGACTTCTTGTTTGACTATCCAGACAAACCTGGGGGTGGGAGTGAGGGGGAACAAACCAACAGGCAGGACAGGGAACAAAAACACTCCAATCGAGTCTGCTAAGGTCAATAGTGAGCTTCACCCGTATGCCCTTGGGAAATAACTCTCCCCTGAATCCCTACCTAGTAGGGCCCAGGGTTCCAGACACTGAGAGCGTCTGGCATCCCAGGGGGCTTTATTTGGGCTGAGGGGACTATCTGATGCGGCATGAAGACCATCCAAGCAGGGCAACTCCTGTTCATACCCAGCTCAGCAACTCAAATAACTTTCTAGAATAACTGACAGACATTATGTAACATTACCTACATTATAAACCTTATTGTGTGTTCCCAAAACAAACATTAGACAGAATGCCAACCTATTGCCTCCCATCTAAAAATTCTTGCTCCAGAATTACCTCCACCTTGCCATCTTTGACTACCTAATACTACTGTACTCATGGTCTCCTCCTTGGGAGGTTCTTTTTTCTATCTCCGAACTCCTAAATTATAGGTTCTATAGATTCTAGGTTTTAAAGTCTCTTTTTTTTAAATTTATAATAAAAATACTAGCCCATGGTATTTGGCTACTGCTGTCTAAATCAACTCAGGGTTCCAACATGGCCTTGTGTTAGGTCTTAACATAATATAACATAACCCTAAGTGGGCTCAGAATGTGAGCCTTCTGGTTCCAACTTCAGGATGCTCCCTCAAGATGGGGTACTACATCCTAACCTGCCTAACTCTAAAGTCTATTCTGCTTCCCTTGCTGTATATCTGTTAGCTGTACTATTGTGATTTCTAGCCAATTGCTCTATTTATACAATTTTGTCCTTTCAGTCTGAGCATTGTACACACACTAGCGCATTGCACACATACTGGAGCATTGCACACACACTGGGACATTACACACACACTGAACCATTGCATACATACATTGAAACACTGCACACAAACTGGAGCAATGCACACCACACACACTGGAGCAATGTACATGCACCGGTGCCCTGCTCTGTGAGAGTAATATGTCACCCTAACTGTCTGAGCTCTTGAGTACTGCATGAGAGTAGGGGTAGCTCCCCACCTCACCGGACGCCATGGAACTTAAATCGGCATGCAGTTCCTGACGCCACTGCTCTTCCCCCTCTGGAGGTGCTGAAATCTCTTGACCGGGAGTGAGTACCAAATATCGTGGAACTCTTTTCGGCACGCAGTTCCAGCCGTGCCATCTACGCAGCATTCTGAGAACTTGGCCCCAAAAATGGGATTCTCGCCTTGAAATTTCCGAAGCCATTGACATCTCTCATTGAGCTTCTTTGAATTTACCACTGTTGTTTTGGTGCTTAGAATCTCCTGATCTGATTGGCTGCTGGGTTTATTATAGGATTTCAGTCCCATTCACAGAATACCTCAACAAATCAGAGCGTGGGAATATTTCTACAAGCCTATCAGCGATTTGCCGGTACCCTGAAGCTGGGCATGCACGGATTTCAATTCTGCAAAGGGGATGTGCCAACTTGGCACCTCTGCCCCTTAGCATATTGAACCCATCCACTGGTCCAGGCTCCTCAGAGTCTGGGGACGGGCAAATGGTTGCCGAAAATCCTTTATTCATGCCAGGACATGGGTAATCGAGTATCTCTGGTACTCCGCCTGCACAAACACCTTGGCATCTCTGAGACTTTCAAGTCCGGGACCCGAGCAGACTCAGTGGCACCAAGCCTGGTGGTCACCTAGTCTCTCGGAACCAGGGAAATGGAAATTCCCCAGCTCACAAACAGTGCATAAAACATATACTGCACCGACACACTTTATTCGAGCAAATACCCAGTATGTACCTGGCAGATACCTGGAATGCGCCACTCCTCACCTCTGACAAGCCCCGTTGTGTTTGCCTTCCCAGCCTGGGTTCATGCCTGGCTGACGGGCGGCTGATCTGTTAAATGATAATGATTAGGATTTAATAGGCTGCAATGCTTCGCGTGTCTACCAGATGGCATAAATTCATGAATTGTAATGCAGTATATATATATATACTGTGCAGTATTGCAGCCAGTGGGAATAAAATGCTTCAATCCCTGCCTGGAAAATAACCCAATTCACTCGGGCAGAAAACAGTCACAAACCTCAATATACCCGGGTATACCCGAATTCGTGGGACTAGCCGAGCTCGAATAAAATGTGTCGCCAGTGTATACAGTACCTGAATACACCATGTTAATAAAAATCTCACAAAACTCTTCTAAGTCCCTCGTACCCTAAGATCTGCTGAAAATATGTGCACATTAATTTTCAGGGCTCCTAGACCTTCCTTTAAGACGTTTACTAAAAAGTTGCTTCAAATAACTGTTAGGTTAAGTTTCAGAATTGCTTCAATTGTACCGAAGCTGGACTTAGAAATAATTTCACTCTAGCAGCCTTATAGATGGTTGGAGACACTCCGAACCTCTATACTGTGTCCAGGTTTTCAGGCATATACTGGGGGGGACTCCCCCTAAACTAGGGACCACTGACTATACACGGGATATGCGTATACTTATGCACTTTTTACCATTCTGGTCTGTGCTGAAGCAGGGCATCCTGGTGGTGTGCTTCGTAACTGCTTACCATAGAGGACTTTGTTCAGAGGTCTGTGTCTATATATTCCCGGGAATCTCACTCAACTCCTGGATACATTTTTGGGGTGGCCAGCAACTCTGGACCTTGATTAGATAGACACCATCCGGCAACACCTTTACCGCAAAATCCTCCCTGAAACTCATAGCCTAAGAATATCTTCTTGTTAGCACTCCTGGTAAGGCAAAAGGCACGTGCATTATTTATTGCCATACTGTACAATTAAATTAATTGCAGGTACAATACACAGGTTGAAGAGCTGACACTCTAAAACCTTAAACCGGACTCAGAGGTAACAAGCCAGGCATAATACCTTTATTGATGGTTTGGTTACCCCTTCACCGTCACAGCCTCTATTATCCATGTAGCATTGCAATTTTCTTTTAATACTTGTTACAACACGTTACTGTAGATAAAAAAGGATCATGCTTAACTATAGTTTTCATTCTGTTGTAGTTTTTTACTGCACTTGTAACTTGTTTTGATGTGTAACAAAATTAATTTTTTATTTTTTTATCAGTTAGTACTTATTTGTGTACTAATTAATTAGTAAAATATATTGACACCACAATATTATAATAAAATGTTGATAAAATGGTTAAAATATATAGCATGCTGGACAAAAAAAACGGTACAGTAAACCTGAGGAATTGCTAGCATGGTAATACAGCTTGTGGAGTTTCACTGATTTCCCCAAGAGTAAGTAGCAATTAGCTAAACAAGATTACAGAGTTTGGGATCTTAAGAATAATTATACCCTTGTGTCTGTAAAATGTAATTTCATTCACTTACATCTGGTGTTTAAAGGATAAAATAGATTCAACTGAAAGCTTCCCATCTTTTCAATCGATATGTTGAAACTTTTTAAATAATATGTAAAAAATGTACAGTACGTAAGTTGAAATCAGGCAACACAATTGATGTTATCCAGAACGGAATCCACTCCCAGTGTGGTCTTTAGCACTGGGACAAATGTGTACTCCCTGAGAGTTTTGTTTGTTCTTTTTATTAGATTTTGTAAACAAAATTTTAGTCAGAAATATATAATATATTACATGTATTATTAATTTAAAAAAAATAGAATGTCACAGTTAATTAAGAATTCTACAATATTTAAATGAGTAAAATAGTTCCTCTTCCATATGCATTTGTCGCTAATGTATGTACACATTTTTTTTAATCATTCCTTTAATCAGGAGAAGGAGTGGATCAGTGAATAAAGGCTGGCACTGAGTTTGAAGCAGTGGAACCTGGTTCAATTCTCAGTGTTCGCTCCTTGTGTTGTTGGACAAGTCAATTTTTATCTCTCTGTGCCTCAGGCACCAAAAACATAGATTGTAAGCTCCACGGGGCAGGGACTGTGTCTGCAAAATGTCTCTGTAAAGTGCTACATAAAACTAGCAGCGCTATACAAGAACACACAATTATTACTTAAGTAATAATCCCCAAAGAACAAGGCATTACTGGCCAATAATGCCCTGGCTGGAAGAGTTGAAGGCCTGAGGCGAAGCCGAGGGACTTTAACCCAGCCAGGTCATTATTGGCCAGTAATGCCCTGTTCTGAAAGGAATAATTACTATTATAGGCTAAATGTAGGCTTATTTCATAAATAATATACACTTTTGTATTGTTAAAAAGATTTTTTTTAAATAAAATGGTAAATACATGAAACCACCTCTATATACGCTTACACTGCAGATATCTATATCCACACACTGCCGCCCCCTCTATGTACACACACACACACACACACACACACACACACACACACACACACACACACACACACACACACACACACACACACACACACACACACACACACACACACACACACACACACACTGCAGCCTCAATAAAAAATGCAGCCACTTTCTAAACTTTGCACTCTCCCCCCCACCTCTACACACAACATAGCACAACACAGAACCTCGACACACACCCAACACACACACACACACACACACACACACAACACTGCACCTTTGTACACATCACAGCACCTTTACACACACAACATACACACACAACACTGCACCTCTATACAAAGCACCTCTACACAAAACACAGCACCTCTATACACACACACAAACTGCTGCTACACATACATGCTACACCAATAACCACTGCTGCTTACACTGACACACACACACACACACTGGAGCTCTATACACACACACAGCACCTCTACACAGATATACAACACAACAGCACAGCTCACACACTGCTACTGACACACTCACACACAAACTGCAGCCACAAAGAAACTGCAGACAGCCACTTACATCTTTGCAACCTCCCTCTCCCCCCCCCCCCCAATTCAACTGAGTCTGCTCAGAAAATCTCAGTCAGCTCGGGAGGGGGAGGAGTCAACCCGTGGCTGATACTTCCTGACAAATCTCTTGCCCTGTCTCAGAGCTGTTACTTCATTCTAACCAATCCCCTGCCCTGTCAGCTGTTTTGAAAGCTGATTGGCTGGAAATAAACACATTGAAAACTGCACTTTACAAGCTGCAAAAATTCCGAGCATTACTGATTGGATTATGCCCGGAATTTTAACCATTAACCAATCAGAGAGCAGGATTTTTAATAATGCCCGGAATTTTACTTCGTTAGCCAATAATATTAATTATTAGAATCAATAACCTACTAGTTTATGCTCCAAAATATGGGACTAACTGATTTGATAGGTACAGGGCCCCTCTAATTCTGTTCTGTCGAGAGATAGAGAGATCTATACAATGCACATGTGGGTAATTTTGAATGACGTTCTACTGTACGGTTGTACTGTATGTAAAGGTGTGTAAATGTATATTTACATTAAATAGACACCTTGAAAACTGGATGGCAGTGACCCACTGTTGATGTACGGTATGTTCTGTACATAGTTGTTCCAGTTGATAATGTACAGTAGTTGGTATGTACTGCTGTGGCAGCTTTTATTCTAACAAATCACCGGTTTTTCCCTGGCTTGTACCTGGAATGCGACGCTCTTCACCTGGCGCATGCCGCATTCATTTTGCGTTCCCAGCCACGGGTCATGCCCGGCTGATGCTTCGGTTGATGGGTTTATTGATAATGGTTCGGATTTAATAGGCTGCAATGCTTCGCGTGTCCGCCAGATGGCAGATATTCAGGAATTCTAATGCGCATGCGCTTCAGTAATGTGTCGGCTTGCAGGTGTTTCGTTTAAAAAAGATACTGTACCACAGTGTGCCATTGTAACTTGGCCTTGAGACTGAGGGAAGAAGTTGCAAAAATGTATCAATTTAGGCTTTTCATTTTAAAGAAAGACAAAGACCAGTTTCGGTTACAGTGTTCTCCAGAGACCCGCCCGCCATGAGTGTTCAAGTGCAGCCCGCTTTCCAAAAACCCGACAGAAGTTACGCGTATTTGATATGGGCCGCGATTAATGCAACAGAGGATAAGATGGCAACAGTTGTTCAAATTTATCAGTATTTTATCGAAAACTATGACTTTTACAAATTTTCGCCAACTCCTCATACGTGGAAGCGTGCAGTAAGGAAAAGATTATGTAGCGATCCCTGTTTTCATCGTATTGAGCCACAATTTGTTGGAGGGTATTGGTGTGTATCACCGGATTTTTCCGGTATCTATGATCATGAAGGCGGCAAAAGGCGAAGGGTCGTGTTAAAACCAACTAAGAAATGAGAGTCGCTGCCAAGCAATGCACCAGCACCAGCACCGGCACCGGCTTCCAATGACAGTCCCGCCGTCAGTGACAACCCTGAGCCTGAGCCTGAACCGGATTTCGCGTGCAGTTTTGATGAAGCCTAAGCAATTTCCAGCCTCACCAGCTGACTACAGGTGGACTAGTCCCGCTGCAAACTATCGACGTGGATGATCAAGAAAGCTGGACTGGCAGTTGACCGGCACCGGTGCCAGCTGAATGGGAGATACTATGGTGAGTATTGTTGCCGTATTATTTTCTGTTTTTTTTTATTTTGACAATACTGTATAAATATCGGTGCGATTCCAAAGTCAAGCGATTCTCCTGTAAGCAATATCATTGGCTGAGCGGCTTCTACAGTACTGTTCTGCAGATACTGAACAATTTGTGGAACGCTAGGCGCATGCGCATGTGAACAGGAGAAAATTATTGGTGGGGCTGGCTGGGTACTTCTTTAGGGGGCTGACCATTACTGTACATTAAAACTTTTCTTTTTGTTTTTCTTAAAAAAAAAGAAAACGGCTAATGGGGGGATTTCAATGTATAATATCGCATTGTGTGACAATGCCTGCACATTGCTGAATCGGATTTAAAACCCCACGTCTACAGTTTTTTTGCCCTTGTTCCGGCCGTACAGTATACAGTGTAATAAACCCGAAAAAATAAAACTATGCATTTATTCTACATGTACAGTATCATTTACATTATGTGTGTTCTACAGTATACAGTGCCATGTTCCTAACATCTATGGGCAAAATGAATTTTATTTCTAGGTGCCCTAGAACAGACATTCCCACGCCAATTGGCCGTGAACTTGACCGAGGCCCTAGTTCCCATACCAATTGCGGATTTTCCCTGACTCCGTTCTGTTGCCACAAGAGGGTTGCTATTTGCCATGCAATCCTGCCACTGTATTTAACTAATCTGTTTTCATGACCACTTCTTGAATGATGTTATCTCTATATTTCTTTTCTTTGAATTTTCTGATTAATATCTCTGATTGTTTTTCATATACTTCCTTATCTGAACAATTTCTTCTTAATCTGCGTAGCTGTCCATAAGTGATGCATGATATCCACTTGGGATGATGGCAGCTTGAATTCGCAATAAAATTGATCCCATCAACTTTTTTAAAGAAGGTTTTTGTTTTAATCTTTTCATCTTCTATATATATGACTAAATCAAGAAATTCAATTTCAACTTTGCTCATATTTGAAGTGAATATCAAATTGCGGTCATTATTGTTAATATAAAGTAAAATATTATTAAAATCTCCTACATCTCTATACCAAATGATGAGCACATCGCCGATGTATCTCTTCCCCAGGACCAGGTTCGCACCAAACTCATGGGGGGACCATATCTGGTCCTCTTCCCATACCCCATTAATAAATTAGCTTAGCTAGGTGCGAACCTTGTCTCCATTGCGGTACAACACAAATGAAGAAAGAAGTTTTCATAAAAATTAAAATAGTTATGTAAAGAATAAAATGTATTCCCTCCAATATAAATAACATTTGGACTTCCAACATGTTTGGAACTTTTGTCATGATTCTTTTTATCTCTTCCATTCCCTCTGTTACGCCGGTGCTGCCCGCAGACCAGACCCGTCCCTTCTACTGAGGTGAGGAACGTATATGGGCACGCACCCGCAGCAAAAGGAGCGTGTCCGTAGTGTGGTATTTAGGCGTTGACAGGCCAGGTGATGTTAGCTAGCAATACTTGCCGTTACCGGCGAAAGAGTGCTGTCGTCGTTGCCGTTTTAGCCAAGGTCAGGGATTGGAGAATTCCAGAAGGTCTTTGTCCAAGCAGGGGTCAAGAGCCAGAGAAGAACGTCCGCCAAGCCAAGTCGTAATCTGAGAGAATAAGAGAGAGAATGCCAGAGTAGTAATCCTAGTGGAAACTATGTCGAGCAATGAATGAGTGGGAAGACAGGCATTATAAAGTGCGGCTGACCAATCAGAGGTGGAGGCAGGCCTGGAGGAGTACGTGGAGCTATCCTGGATAGGTCCACTTGATTGTCAGGCAAGTGAGGACTCTTATTCTGGCAGGAGGTCCTATTAGTCTGCTGGGGGCGTGGCTTCACTGCTAGAGCAGTGAATAAATTATCTTCACCTGGCGCACGCTGTACATGCGTGTGGCCGGGACACATGGCAGCCGCATGGGAGAGGGAAGAGCCAGCAGGAACGGGAGACCGCCGGGGACAGCGAGGGACCTCCAGGACAGCAGGAGGTAAGCGATGCCATTGAGGGGCACGCACCATGGCAGCGGGGGCTAATGAAGGTGAGGAAGGGCCAGGGCAAGGGCACCGGGATCCCAAACTCCTCACAGTACCCCCCCCCCCCTCAGGATTGGCCTCAGGTCGATCCTTCCATGGTTTTGATGGAAACTTCTTTCGGAAGCGTTTGAGGAGTACGGGAGCATGACTTTCTTTAAGGGGTACCCACGACCTCTCTTCGGGTCCAAAACCCTTCCAATGGACCAAGAAGTGGACCTTACCTCTTGAAAGACGGGAATCTAGTAAAGCCTGGATCTCTTACTCTTCGTTACCCTATACCATCACAGGGTCTGGTTTAGAAGTGTGGTCTGGAAAGAGGCTACTGGAGATGAAGGGCTTGAGAAGCGAGGTGTGAAAGACATTCGGGATTCTCATGCTTTGAGGTAGTTGAAGTCGGAAGGAAACCAGGTTTACTTGCTCCATGATGGAAAAGGGACCCAGAAACCTTGGTGCCAATTTGGCAGAAGGTGCCATGAGATGGATGTTCTTGGAAGAAAGCCAAACCTTGTCCCCAGGTTTGTAGTTGGGTGCCGGACGGCGGTGACGATCGGCCTGGGTCTTAGATGTCAAGGAGGCTTTTTGCAGTGCAGATTGAATTCTGGACCAAGAGTCCTGTAAGAGGGCGATATGCTCGTCTACGGCTGATACTCCAGAGGAGTTTTTAGAGATGGGTAGGCGAGCCAGATGGAATCCGTAGTTGATAAAGAAGGGCTCTCATGGGTAGACTCGTTCCTAGAGGAATTAAAGGCATACTCAGCCCAGATAAGTAATTCTGCCCAGTCATCCTGAGAGTTAGAAACGAAGCACCTTAAGTATTTTTCGAGGGATTGATTAACCCTCTCGGTCTGTCCATTAGATTGAGGGTGATATCCAGAAGAAAAGGAAGATGAGATGCCCAGTCTCTTGGTGAAATTCCTCCAGAATTTGGAGACGAATTGAGAGCCCCGATCAGATACGATGGATGTGGGAATCCCATGGATACAGAAAATCTCTTTGGAGAAAATATCAGCCAGGGCGGGTGAGGAGGGTAATCCTTTGAGAGGGATAAAGTGTGCCATCTTGGAAAACTGGTCCACTACTACAAGAATGGTGTTCATGCCATTCGACCTAGGCAACTCCACAATAAAATCCATCGATATGTGTGACCAGGGACGCTCCGGAATAGGTAAGGGTTTCTGACGAGGAATCTTGTGACGTGCACATACTGGACAGGACCGTGTAAATTCAAGAATGGTTTTGGCCATATTGGGCCACCAGAAAGTGCGACGGATGAGCTCCAACGTCTTCTTGAATCCTGGATGCCCTGCCGAACGGGCGGCATGTCCCCAGTCCAGTATCTCAGGATCGAATTTGGGTTCTACGTACAAAGTGTCTTTCGGAACCGCAAGACCGGTCGGAAGATGTTTTTGTGATTTGATGATCTTCTCAAGATTCTTGAACGCCACAGCCGCTATGATCCTTTGTTTAGGAAGGATGGACTCGGTGGTCTTTTCCGGTCTCTCTTCAGAAGAGTATTGCCTGGAGAGGGCATCCGCCTTGACGTTTTTTGTGCCGGGAATATATGAGAGAACAAAATTAAATCTGGAGAAAAATAACGACCAGCGGGCTTGGCGAGGACCTAAACGGAGGGCATTATCAATGTACAACAGGTTTTTATGGTCCGTGAGAATCGTGAATGGCTCTTTTGACCCCTCCAGAAGATGTCTCCATTCTTGAAGGGCCAGCTTGATGGCCAAAAGTTCCATATTGCCCGCGTCATAATTTCTTTTCGCTGGAGAATTTTTTTTAGAGAAAAACCCGCAAGGGTGAAGTTTGTCCTGGGGAGAAAATCTCTGAGACAGAACCGCACCAGCCCCACAGTCAGAAGCATCAACCTCTAGGGTGAATGGAAAATTAGTGTTCGGATGTCGAAGGATGGGAGCAGAGACAAAGGCTTGTTTCAGCGTTTTGAAAGGCGTGGCTGCCTTGGGTGACCAAACGGAAGGATCTGCACCTTTTGTGGTCAGTGCCGTGATAGGAGCGATGATGGTAGAAAAGTTATGAATAATAATTGGAAAAACCTAAAAATTGCTGAATAGATTTGAGAGAATTGGGTTGCGGCCAATCCACGACGGTTTTCAGTTTCTCTGGGTCAATGGCCAAGCCTCTGTTGGAGATAATATACCCAAGAAAGGAAGTGGTAGACTGGTGAAAAAGGTATTTCTCCATTTTTGCAAACAACCGGTTCTCTCGGAGGCGTGAAAGCACAAACTTCGTGTGGATGATATGGTCCTGTAAGTTTTGGGGAAAAATAAGGATATCATCCAGGTAAACAATCACAAAGCGATTAAGGACATACCGAAATATGTCATTGATAAAGTCCTGAAAAACTGCTGGTGCGTTGCACAAACCGAAGGGCATCACTAAGTATTCGTAGTGCCCACTACGGGTGTTGAAGGCAGTCTTCCATTCATCGCCTTTACGGATACGGATGAAGTTGTATGCCCCACGGAGGTAAAGTTTGGAAAAGTGGTTGGCCCCCTGAAGTCTGTCGAAGAGTTCGGAGATGAGTGGGAGTGGATAACGATTTTTCACCGTAATATGGTTCAGACCCCGGTAATCAATACATGGTCTGAGAGTACCATCCTTCTTCTTGACGAAGAAGAATCCGGCCCCCGCGGGAGAGTTTGAATGACGTATAAAGCCCCGCTTAGGTTCTCCCAAATATATTCATCCATGGCTTCCATCTCGGGCAACGGGAGAGGATAAGATTTGGCCTTTGGCAAGGTGTATCCAGGTACCAGGTCAATCGGACAGTCGTAGGAACGATGAGGGGGTAAGAGCTCAGATTGCGCCTTGCTAAAAACATCCAAAAATTCAGCGTAAGGGGAAGGTAACTCCCTCTGAGGATTGGATGTGTTAGCTAGTAGATGGGACGAACGTTCCGTAGACAAAGGATATTATTCTGACCTTGACCTCCAGTCAATGGGATTAGAGGATACCCAATCGATGTGCGGATTGTGCTTCTGCAACCAGGGCAGGCCAAGCGTGACCGGCTTACCCGGGGCATGAATCACATCAAAGCCCAGGGTCTCTTTGTGAGAGTGAGAAGAAAGGGTGATAGGTCCGGTCTCCAAGGAGATATATGCCGGAGTGAGTGGCCGATTATCAATCCCGACCAAGGCAACGGGGGACTTATTTTTGAAAAGTGGAATCTGATTTTGTTCAGAAAAGGTCTGATCCATGAAGTTCCCTCCTGCGCCGGAATCGATAAATGCTGCTGTGGAGGTGCAGAAGGTAGGACCAGAAAGGGAAACGGGAATGGTCAATTTTTTAGGGAGTTCCCTTCTGGGTAAGGGGCATGGAGATTTAGCACCCAGAAAGCACACCTGCGTACTCACTGGGTTTGGTCGTTTCCCGGAGATGGTGGATTGTCATGGGTACGCTGCTGAGAAGATCCACAATGATGGCACGACTCTCCGGTTGAGCGAAGTTGTCGGAAGGATGCCTGAGGTTACTGGACTCCGAGTTGCATCGGCTCTGGGGCTTGAGGTCGTAGAGAACCTGGAGAAGGGAGCACGGAAAGGTGTAGACCGGGGTTGCTGACGCTGAGCGCGGCGTACCTGAAGACGCTGGTCCATACGAATGGCCAGGGTGATGAGGTCCTCCAGCAGTCCTGGCCTGGGTTGAGAAGCAAGTTCATCCTTTATGGAGTCCGATAGGCCTTTCCAGAAGATGGAGACTAAGGCCTCCTGACCCCAACGAGTCTCAGCTGCTATGGTCCTGGATTCCAAGGCATATTGGGCCACAGGCCGACGTCCCTGTGTAAGCTGCAGCAGGGAATCAGAAGCAGTCTCTTGTCGTGCGGGGGTATCGAAGACCTGTCGAAAGTCTCGTCTGAAGGCTGCGTAATATCGGGTAATATCAGGGCGCAGTTCGCAAATCGGAGAGGCCCATGTCAGTGCATTATCTGTGAGCAGACTGTACACATAAGCTACCTTTTTCCAACCAGTAGAATACAACTGCGGAGCCATCTCGAACTGGATCTCACACTGGTTGAGAAAGCCACGACAAGCGTGGGGGTCCCCTGCTTAGGGCTTCGGAGCCGGAATCTTCGGAGCTGAGGATAAAGTGGATGTTGAATCGGACTGCGCCGGTGGCGCAGGCGCAGGTGGTGCCTGTAGAGAAAGGTCCTGTACCTGTTGGGAGAGGAGAGCCACTTGATCCGTTAAGGCCTGGATTTGTTGGTACATGGCCATCATCATAGAGTCCACATCAGTCTGGTCTGCGTCTTGTGGGCTCGACATAATGTTACGCCGGTGCTGCCTGCAGACCAGACCCGTCCCTTCTACTGAGGTGAGGAACGTATATGGGCACGCACCCGCAGCAAAAGGAGCGTGTCCAAAGTGTGGTATTTAGGCGTTGCCAGGCCAGGTGATGTTAGCTAGCAATACTTGCCGGTACCGGAGAAAGAGTGCCGTAGTCATTGCCATTTTAGCCAAGGTCAGGGATTGGAGAATTCCGGAAGGTCGTTGTCCAAGCAGGGGTCGAGAGCCAGAGAAGAACGTCCGCCAAGCCAAGTCGTAACCTGAGAGAATAAGAGAGAGAATGCCAGAGTAGTAATCCTAGTGGAAACTATGTCGAGCAATGAATGAGTGGGAGGACAGGCATTATAAAGTGCGGCTGACCAATCAGAGGTGGAGGCAGGCCTGGAGGAGTGCGTAGAGCTATCCTGGATAGGTCGACTTGATTGGCAGGCAGGTGAAGACTCTTATTCTGGCAGGAGGTTCTATTAGTCTGCTGGGGGCGTGGTTTCACTGCTAGAGCAGTGAATAAATTATCTTCACCCAGCGCGCGCTGTACACGCGCGCGGCCGGGACACATGGCAGCCGCATGGGAGAAGGAAGGGCCAGCAGGAACGAGAGACCACCGGGGACGGCGAGGGACCTCCAGAGCAGCAGGAGGTAAGTGGCGCCATCGAGGGGCACGCACCTCGGCAGCAGGGGTTAAAGAAGCTGAGGAGGGGCCAGGGCGCGGGCGCCGGGATCCCAAACTCCTCACACCCTCTTCATGTCTTATAGATGTACTGTATATAACGCCGAGACATCACATATTGCTAAAATAAACTCTTTTCTCCAAGTTACATCTTGTAGGAGTCTCAACACTTCTGTGGTGTCTTTCAGATGTGATATATTTAATACAAGATATTTTTGTAAAAATGTATCTTATATTCGGAGAAGTTCGCAGTTAATGAGTTGATCCCTGAGATAATGGGTCTTCCAGGGGGGTTCTTTTCATATTTATGGACTTTTGGCAGAAAATAACATATCGGGATTATTGGATTTTCATTTTTTAGATATTTGTATTCTTCTTTTAAAAGCCCTTTTTCCTTCCATTTCAGGAGAAAATCTTCAATTTCCGTCATAAATTCCTTTCTTGGATCTTTAGTTAATTTAACATATGTTTGAGTGTCATTTAATATTCTTCCTGCTTCATTGTTATTAAAATCCCTATCCATTAATAATCCCTATCTACTGTATTAATACAATCCCTCCTTTATCTGATTGTTTGATAATTATATCAGTGTCTTCAGTTAATTGTTGTATTGCATCTCTTTGTGTTTTAGTCAAATTGCAATTGATTTTCTTTTTAGATGTGCATAATTCTTTAAAATCTTTATTTATTAGTTGAAAACACACTAAATAATTTGCTTTAGAGAAACTTGGATAAAATGTGGATTTTGGACATAAATGAGTATGTTGGAATCTATCAATGTTTACCCCTTTCTTCTGCAGTTCTCATAATACTACTTTCTACATTTCTAGTTAAAAAATGTATTTTTAATGTCAGTTTACGTAAAAATGAATTGGCATCAATAAATAAATTAAAATCCATCGTCGTGGATGGGTGCTGGAGCAGGTGTGCTGAGGGTTCCCAGCAGAGCATCAGTGGACAAAGGGTCCTCCTTGGTGGGTGCCGGGTCAATTCTTCTGGGTGTCCAAAGTGTTTGATCTGAGTATGTTAGTCTTTTTCTTCTTCACATTATAAGGACCAGGGTTCTTTGCCTTGGGAGCCTTCTGAACGTTTTCTTTATTAATCTTGGCTTTGGTTTGGAAACAGCTTCCAGCTTTTGCTTTCTCGTGGTTGGCACAGCAGAAGAAAGCAGGTTCCTGTGTCCGTAGACAGAGGGAAGATTCATGGTCCGTAGAATCAGGGAAGATTCATGGAAGCAGATGGAAGAATGCACAAAACATTATCTGGACAAGAGCTCATTCAGATAGAGATCAGCGTGTTGGAGGCTATGCAATTTGTGTCACCCATTATGCACAGTGTCCCTATTTGAATTTTTGGGCGGGCATGGACATGAGCTGCAGGTGTTAAAAGTGGGCATACAGTGCTTACCCTGTTGAGCGAGGTCCATCACATTGTGTAAATAAACCAATACTACTGTTGATTCAATGCACATTGAATATCCATTGAATATATATTCTGCTGTGCTTGATTTCTTTCCTAAAGCTGCGATGCTGAGAAAACTTGTTTTAAAGGATCTCAGCATGAGAATACATGATATGTACAAGAAAGGACACAGAATTTTACAGATCCAAAGCTGGTAACATTCTTCGGGCCCCGTTTAAGCAAAAAACACTGTCAGTTATCATGCCCATGGTAACACAAAATGTGTAAAACTGAGTCCCACAGTCACAACAGAGTAAGTATTTTTGTTTTGATTACTGTATGTAATTACTGTTTTACTTGTATAAGCTTCTTGCCTATCAAAATGCATTTGTATGTGTACTTGTTTTCATTGCAAGTATTTTAGAGGACAAAAATTACAATACTATTTTTAGAAGAAAATATAAAATGTATTTTTGGCTCTTGATGCTTATACAGTAATGTAGAATACTGTATACACTACTGTACTGTATGTCATGTATTTATATTGACTTAACTTTGGGCCTACAGTAACAAATTGTTTTCTTTTCCTTTACATTGTATTACGACAAAGCGTCTGGTGGACAAAATCAGCGAGGCTAATGATAAGTGTTTTGCAGCACGGGTCAAGACTGTTCTAGAGAATGGTCACAATATCACAGCATCTGAGACCAGCATCAGGGTGATGAGACACAAATTGGGATGGAAATATGGATGTGCAAAGTAAGTGTCTTACTGTAACAAAGTATAGTACTGTATATTGCATATTGTAGTAAATAAAGTACAGTATACAATAGTAATTCCCCCGTGAATACTTTATAGTACAGTATAGTAATAAAGTTCAGTATATTCCAATAGTACTGTATGCAGAGTGCTGTGCCGTAGTTAGGACAGTACAGGTAAAGTGTTGTACATTACACTACAGTACTGTACAGTAGGTAAATTTAATGTCTGGTTTTACTGTACCTGTAAAATTGTTCCTTCTCATTACAGAGCGTATCGGTTATATGATAAGGGAGGCCAACAAGATCAAAAGAGTGGACCAAGGATCGAAAGTGGTGAGACTTTTCAGGATGTCATCTTTTCTGATGAGACAACTGTAGCTCTTGAGAGATTTGCCACTTTTGCATTCCACAAAAAAGGACGTCTATCTCTGAAGATGAGGCGCAAGCACCCAATGAAGATGCATGTGTGGGTAGCAATCTCTAGATGTGGACCAGGATGCAGGATGCAGGATGCATAATCGTCTTTGAGGGTAAAATAATGCACAAAGTCACATGCTTTAGCCTTATGCACTATACAGTGCAACTGTAGTGTATTTTGTACCCTAATGTTACATTTTTCTTCTATTTTTCCAGGACTCATAGATAAAGTATTTTTCCAAGAGCAAATTGTCACCCGTATTGATGAATACATTAAGCATGATTTCCCATCTGGTGATCACTGTTTCTTCCAGGACAATGACCTTAAACATACCACCCCTTGTACCTATATTATTGCGAGCAGTATAAACTGGGTTAGACTCCACCGGAGTAAATCTCCAGTTTACTGCACTGTACATTAACCTTTTTCTAATTGTTTTAAACTGTTTTTATCTGTTCAACTAATTTGCCATTTTTCCTCCCTCCCATGCCAGATCACCAGATTTGAATCCCATCGAACTGGTGTGGCATGCGATGAAGGATCATATATGAAAGGTCGTGAAACCGTCCAAAAAGGATGAATTAATACAAGGAATAATTCGTTTCTGGAACGACATACGCACAGTACAAAGATGCAACAATTATATATCCAGCTTGTTGCCCGTTATTTTACAGAGTAATGGTAGTGCCACTGTCATGTAGTAAGGTACTGTACTGTAGTAAGCTAAGAACAGGTACAGTAAGTATAGTACAGGTAAGTATGGCACTCAAAATAACCATTTTAACAATTTCATGTCTATGCTTACTCTCCACTTTAAATATATTATATGCAGTATGTGCAGTACATTTGTATTAGACATGTGTGTACTGTCTTACCTGTTATAGTTTATATATATATATACATATATATATATATATATATATATATATATATATATATATATATATATATATTACAAAACAAAACAGAAATAATAAAGGAGCGCCTAATGCAACAACCTGCCTAACTGTGAATAAGTAGCCAACTGCGTTGATACAACCTATGGGGTGGCTAAAGTGAAATAATATAATTAAAAAACCCTATGTAATTCTAAGATAAAATGTGTAATAACTTTAATACAAAGTGTACATAACAAAATTGTTAAAAAATGCTTCTGGAAAAAAAATAATTTTTATGTTGTAATACAAAAAATATCTAGAATAAAATAATAAATATAAAAAATATGAAAAAATGAAAATAAAAACTTTTTTCCAAAAAACTTTTAAAAAACCTTAAAAGTCACAGAGTCCTGTTCCAAGTGAATGCATCCAGGTATAGGCAGCCCGTTTATAAGGGATCACAACTCCCTAGGAATACCTATGAAAGAAAAAAGAAAAGAAAACAGGCGCACACCTAGTGCATTAAAGTTTAACAATAATTTTATGGAACATTTAAAACCAGACAAATGCCCACTCACAAGTAAAGCGTTATTTGAAAGCAGTTATGAGATTGGCCCTCATAAGCCAGTGGTGCCGTTCGAGCCTGTAATGGTGTCCTCTCGTGCGCGGTCTCCTTCTACCGGAAGTGACGCTCACCCGGTCTGGTGTCCCGCACAAAACGGAAGTCCCTCCAGGAAACCGAGGCCTCTCCTGACTGCCTATAGCTGCTGCACCACCAATCAAGCCAAACGATGTGTCCACTGATCTGCTTTGCTGAGCCTCCCACAAGCTGCGTTCCTCTCAGTCTGCTCTCAGTGGGACAAATGTCGGCTCTGCTCTAGCCATGCCCTACGCGTTTCGTCATCAATGATGACTTCTTCAGGGGATACCCATTGGTTGTATCCCCACAGTATTTATAGTGAGGTTCATTTGCAAACATAATTAAAAACAATTAATCAATTACAACATTAATAAAACACTTTAAACTAGTCCATTGGTACAATTACTAATACTACACTGATCACAATGGACAAGTTCTAAGGACCACACTGTACTATTGGAGAATTTTATAGCTCATAAGATGTTAACAAATATATATGGGTAGAAAAAATGAATATTGTACTGAAACTACCTATTTGTGCAATAGAGATAATTGATAAATGTATTAAATGGTAATGACGTGTAAAATGTATAAAAATGTAAACATATATGTTGAGACCTGTTCTGGACTCAAACAGACACATCCGCAGTACAATGCATTATTGGGAATATATGCCAATCATGTTTTGTGAATAGAATCACAACTAATTGTCATCTATTGTCATGAAGTATGGTTAACTCTATCCAACTAGTAAGTACTTGGTAATTCAATTAGTAGCCACACATCTATATGGCACTACATGTTGATTTAATACATTTATCAATTATCTCTATTGCACAAATAGGTAGTTTCAGTACAATATTCATTTTTTCTACCCATATATATTTGTTAACATCTTATGAGCTATAAAATTCTCCAATAGTACAGTGTGGTCCTTAGAACTTGTCCATTGTGATCAGTGTAGTATTAGTAATTGTACCAATGGACTAGTTTAAAGTGTTTTATTAATGTTGTAATTGATTAATTGTTTTTAATTATGTTTGCAAATGAACCTCACTATAAATACTGTGGGGATACAACCAATGGGTATCCCCTGAAGAAGTCATCATCGATGACGAAACGCGTAGGGCGTGGCTAGAGCAGAGCAGACATTTGTCCCACTGAGAGCAGACTGAGAGGAACGCAGCTTGTGGGAGGCTCAGCAAAGCAGATCAGTGGACACATCGTTTGGCTTGATTGGTGGTGCAGCAGCTAGAGGCAGTCAGGAGAGGCCTCGGTTTCCTGGAGGGACTTCCGTTTTGTGCGGGACACCAGACCGGGTGAGCGTCACTTCCGGTAGAAGGAGACCGCGCACGAGAGGACACCATTACAGGCTCGAACGGCACCACTGGCTTATGAGGGCCAATCTCATAACTGCTTTCAAATAACGCTTTACTTGTGAGTGGGCATTTGTCTGGTTTTAAATGTTCCATAAAATTATTGTTAAACTTTAATGCACTAGGTGTGCGCCTGTTTTCTTTTCTTTTTTCTTTCATATATATATATATATATATATATACTGTATATAGTTATACAGTTACAGTATATCTAGTTTACAGTAGTTCTAGTCCAATATTGTTAAACAGCCAAAGCCTTCAATGCACTAATCCTGCTGATTTTTTTTTTCTTTCACAGCAGAGAGATGCAGCACTACAGGAAGGGAGGGGGGGATGTCCAAACGTATTGTACTGTGTGCATAATAACAGTCAATAGTTTATCCTAATCCCCCCTCTCTCAATGACAAAAAAACTACAGAATGCAATGCAGCCTGAAAATGAATGATAATGTGTGAATGTCCTTTATGGGGGAGGTGTCGATAAGCAGTTGAATGCCCTTTTGTTAGGTTTTTATGTGGGTGGAAGGTGCAACTTTGCCAGTCCGGGTGTGCAGGATTATATACTGTAGTTCAAAGAAATCATTTGAACAGTTTAACAATAAAAGTTCTCACTACAGTACATAAATACCATGGGTGTGTGTCTCAGATATTTCCATAAACAGTATGCAATGCTGGCGAAGCTTAGCAAAAGGTGAAGGTTTTCAATGGTATATAAAAAAATTGAGTATTCAACCTCATATAGAAATGCAAAGTAAGTGATTTTAAGAATATAAAAATTGATAAAATATTAAAAACATGCGATACATACGGTTTTCTTAAAATCTCTCATTTATGAAGCCCTTGTCGAGAGAAAAAGAAAAGAAAAAAAGGTATGGCTTTTTTTTGTTTGTTTCAGACTTGAAATTCACATTGGCAGTTTTGTAATTCTTTTCAAATCCCAATGAAGGACTGATCAGTTGTGCACATGCATGTGAAACTGGTCACAGGACTCTACAGTACTGTTGTAGTTCAACGGGCAAAAATCAAAGTCTGAGAAATAATTAATCGCTTTGGGGGAGGTGTCGATAAGCACTTGAATGCCTTTTTTCTAGGTTGTGTGAGGGGGGAAGGGGCAACTTTGCCAGTCCAGGTGTAATGCTGTGATGCGCATGCATGTCAAACCAGGCAAAGTGATTACTCAGCCAAGAACCCAGGCTCAAAAATAATGTGTCTTTGTTTTTTAAAGAAGCTCCCATGGCCCGGGGGAGTTAAGGATAATGACTCGAATGCCTTTTGCAACTAAATTAGGCCGTCTTTGTCTAATGTGTGTGTCCTTGAGTCCTTGGAACTGTTTTAAAATGTCATAAAGAGCTAACACTCACAGAAACCATGTTTGTGGTAATATTTAGACAAAAAGTATGAAAACAGAGCAAGTCTAAAAAAAAAGTTGAAAGTATTGAATAATAAATAATAAATATAGAATAAAAGCTATTAATAATTTTTTTGGGTGGTTTCTTAGCAAAATTAATTACACATGCAAGTCTACTGTAATTATACTGCAAAATTAAAATGCAACATCATTAATAAAATTAAACAGTTGTGATTATGACGATGGAAAAATGTATTGAATATGAAAACATAGCATCATACTGTAGAAGGTTTTGTATAAAGCTCACAATTATTCTCTACTTCTCAATAAAATTTACATTGTCACTTTAAATATTTTTCATCGTTAGATTTGTAAATCAGATTCACAATGCACATGCGTGTGGAAACAGAAAATGGAAATTTTATAGCTGTCACAATTGATTAAATATGAACAAAAAGCATAACATAGTGTTTTTCATTAACCAGGAAGGTGAATGAAAGCAAGAAAATTCTCGTTGTGACATTTTAGTACAGGTTATGACATGTAATTGAATCGATCACATACAGTACAGTACTGTGCTGTGTATAGTGTGTTGTCCAAAATAATATCATAGCAAAGTTTTAAAAGCGTGAAGCTGGTAAAACTGACTGTATAAAAGTTAAAAAAAAGCAACGTTTTAAAAAGTGATTTTAGAGTTCCATCGAACTTCCTCCTTATCGTTTGACACTCGATGTCAAAGTCTCTTTTTTGAAAAAAAAAAATTATGCTACTGTGTTATTTCTGGTATTGCGCAAGCATCAAGTCACACTGTAGTGTGCATGAGTACAGTACAAGCATTGATACTGTATGGCAGGCATACACTACTGTAGTGTCATTGGGAATTAAAGTTAATACAGTACTTTATACTGCACCGACACACTTTATTCGAGCAAATACCCAGTATGTACCTGGCAGATACCTGGAATGCGCCGCTCCTCACCTCTGACAAGCCCCGTTGCGTTTGCCTTCCCAGCCTGGGTTCATGCCTGGCTGACGGGCGGCTGATCTGTTAAATGATAATGATTAGGATTTAATAGGCTGCAATGCTTCGCGTGTCTACCAGATGGCATAAATTCATGAATTGTAATGCAGTATATATATATATACTGTGCAGTATTGCAGCCAGCGGGAATAAAATGCTTCAATCCCTGCCTGGAAAATAACCCAATGCACTCGGGCAGAAAACAGTCACAAACCTCAATACACCCGGGTATACCCGAATTCGTGGGACTAGCCGAGCTCGAATAAAGTGTGTCGCCAGTGTAGTGTAATACAGTATACTGGAGTACATTATATTTACCTTCATTATAAACTTTGTCAAATTTTTTGAGATGAGCCAATGTCAGAGGTGTATTGTGCGTACAAGCTGGGGTCACTCCTGCATTATAGTTGACAGTTGCCTTCGGAAGCTACTGACGCTGGTAATCATGTTGGAATCAGGCTCGAAATCTTGCTGGTAATCTGGCGGGGCCAGGTAGCAAGGATTGCGGTTCACCAGGTTTTTACTGACGGTCGGACCGTTATTGTAAGCCGGCGTTGCTATCGGCGCTTGTGCCAGCACTTGTACCGGTGCTGTTGCCAGTGCTGGTACATTACTGGATCGGGAAAGACGAATCTTAAATGGATTAAACCCAACCTTTCTCCTTTTGTAGTTGCCATAAGCAAACATACTGTCAAAAGTGGGATCACAGACCAATACCCTCTTCAATCTCCCAGAGGAGAGGCAGAGCAAAAAAAGCAATCCTCATTAGTTAAGGTTTGCCTTATCGACGAATGCTTCCACCCACGAACGGTCGGTGAAAATTTGAAAAAATCATAGTTCGAAATTAAGTATTCATATATTTCTGCTAAAGTTACCTTCTTATCTGTTCCAGCATTAATCGCAGAAAATATTAAAAATGCATAACTACAGTCAGCTTTGGTATACATGTACAGGGTTGACATGGTTTCCATTCAGCAATTGTGCATGGATAGCAATGAAGAAAAAAAAAAACACAGCATTGTGATTTAGAGATTTTTATTATGAAATGTCTAAATTTGATAATGTCTTCAGCGTCTTCAACGACCAAGGTTGATTCACAATTGATCACTGTGGTAGACTTGGTTTTTATCTGGGTTTTTTAAACACCTGCAAATTAACACAGTAGTACAGTACTATACATATGTAACTATATAGTACTATCCACTGGATAGTGCAAAGGGAATTCATTTTTGCCATCTGGCAGATACGCAAAGAACTGCATCCAAAGAAATCAGAATCCAGTGTGGTAGGGCGGCCTCGCGGCAGGGTCAGTAAGATGCTTAGGCAGAGGACTAAGCTGAACCGGGTTGGTTTATTAATCAAAAGACAAATGAACATAATTGGTACTGTCCCTTTAAATCATAATAAAGCATAAAATAAAGACCTATTCCCGTTTAGGGAAACTAACTGAACTTTATTCTGCAGACCCTTTCTAACAGGGCTGCCAGCTATCTGGTTCTCCGCCCAAAACATGTGTTCCACATACAAAGTATAATAAGAAAGTCTTATCTTTATTGCAGCTCCAACAGTAAAGAGGAACGCTGGTTCTGGGGAGCAGGCTGTGTGCAGCTCGTAACAGTTGTATCCTGGGTTGGGGTCCCAGGTCCCAGCAGCAGAGCTGTACATTTTAAAACTTACAGAATTTTACACTCATTTAAAACATTATGTTCTGGGGGTGTCACAACTGTAATTTTTATATGTGTGTGAGTGGTTTCTTTACTTGGACTTGCACACCAAAAATCAGGGTGCTAGCTGTCTCTGTTCGCGAGTTAGCCCACTTAATTGAAAGGCTTTCTTGTGGGAAGCCAAGTTCATCTACTTCTCACATCAATTGACCAACTTTCCACGGCAATAGACTTTCTGCCTTTGGTACGGATGCATTTTATCGGAAAACCACTTCTAATCTAACCGCAAGCCACGTATTCAATTGAACTTGCGGTTACAGGGTTGAATGCTTGAAAATGGATACTTATACTTCAAACAGACCTCCCATATCCAGCCACGCTTCTTCAATCAGCGCTGGCTTCAGCGCTCACAACGCCACCTTGTGCCTGAAAACCTCATAGCACACTTTGTATCTAATTCTATTACAGCAGACAGAGAACAGCCTGCAAAATGGTAAAAAAAAAAGGCTGGGACAGGGGAAAAAACATCAGTGTCAGGCATATACTTTTAACCCCTTCACTCCCAATGCGAGTTGGGTTTAATCAGCGGGTATAATATCTTTATAAAGGCCTGATTAACCCCACTGTCACCACAGTCATCATCCTCATCATATGGCCTGAAGGGAAATTTTTTATGATTACGTACATTGCAAAACGGACATTTGACGGTGGCCATTTTAAAAACCCATTTTTTTCTCTTTGACACTCGACGGGGTAGGCTTTATACAACACGCGTAAGTTGTACTTGTTTTGCAATGTTTGAAATTCTTGGTCCTTCAACATCTTTGCAAAAATCCATTTTTACTTTCTTTCACACACGGTAGGGCAAACTTGTCACTCAGAACTTTTCTTTAGACAGTACAGCAATCCTTTCATACCCGACAGGGCAAATTTACACTCAGCACTTGCTATCTGCAATTTCACTTGCTTCAGCAAAACTTTTTTGTTTTTTCGGCCTAGGTTCATGACCATAACACATCTTCATCTACTGACCCCAAGAGGCATAGCATCCTAGCATTGCATCCTACTTCTGACACCACCGGTGGCAGGATGGCCTCACAGCAGGGTCAGCAAGATGATTAGGCAGAGGATTAAGCTGAACCAGGTTGGTTTATTAACCAAAAGACAAATGAACAAAATGGGTACTGTCCCTTTAAATCATAATAAACCTTAATATAAATCCTTATTCCGTATAGGGAAACTAACTCAACTTTAGACTGCACACCCTTTCTAACAGGGCAGCCAGCTATCTTGTTTTCCGCCCAAAACATGTGCTCCACATACAAAGTATAATAAGAAAGTCTTATCTGTATTGCAGCTCCAACAGTAAACAGGAACGCCGGTTCCGGGGAGCAGGCTGTGTGCAGATTTTAGCCGTCTTATCATAGGTTGGGGTCCCAGCGGATCCCAGCAGCAGAGCCCCTCACAGGGCTGGGGGACCAGAGCAACTGCTATGGGCTTCCTAGCAGGGAGAAGTCTCTCTATACTCCTGGGAAAAAACTATCTCAGTTGATGCAGGCTACTTCCTGCCTTTTAAACCCTCATTCTCTCAGGAGTCCTTCCTGCTTAATTAGCTGCAGGTGCATGCCTTTCCAGGAGGAGTTTAACAGCTTGTATGCTGGAAGCACACATATGCTTCTCACTCCAGCATACCCAGTTAGTGACTCTGTCATACCAGGTAATTCAAAGAAATCAACAACGGTAAACACAGGTGTGACTGGCGGCGTTCACAGAAGCATTCACGGCAGCGTTCATGGAAGAATAACGAGTGAATGCGCGTGGAATACAGCAGAGTTCACGAAAACGACTCTGAAATGTTTGAATAATGGCCGCTGCATCTGTATTTACATTTTGTCAATTTATTACAGGGTACCCATGTTTTGATGCACTTGTTAACAGTCATCTACATGGCTGGAATTAACATCTATTTACTTACATGGCACGGGATAACAACCACTTACAGGGTGATATATATTTGATATCCCTTTCTCATAATTTGCTTGTGATGAGTTTAAGATGTTCTCTTTTTAGTGTGGTATGATCTAAGTCATTGTAGACTTGAAGTTAAGACTACTCAAGTGTCAGGCTCTGCTTAGACTTCATTGTAGTAGATGGGTCTCTTTTGTTTTGAAATAATGGAAGCATAGAATCACATTACAACGTTTCTCATTATTTGGATGTTTCGGTCGATGTGACATCGTTCTAACATAAATCTTTCACTAGAATTCACCAGAATCAGGGGCTTGAACCATCCTAATAAGTATGTGTAAAGGTCTGAAACTGTCTCGGGAATACCTCTGAGACAGAGGTTGTTTCTCTGAGGTCTGTTTTCAGAGTCCTCTTGTTGCTCCATCAAATCTTCCATCTGGGACTACTGTAGATCTTAGAGATGCTTTTGACATTGTCATTCAGAGATTTAATGGTTTGGTCTAGATTCTTCTCTGTCATATCTGTCCTGCACAGCAAAGCTATTTATTTTTTTAAATTCTTTCAAGGCCTACAGGAATTCAGCCTGGAATAGACTTAATAGAAGTAATCTTGCTTTGAGACAGAGTATGACTGCATACAGTATGTCTTAGTGCATCTCACTTTACATAGAGCACATAAGCTTTTTCTTAAAGTACTCTAGAACTCCTTGTGACGGTGAGGGGGTACCGAGGCCATTAATAATGGTATTTGGCACGGCTCGGTGCCCCTGAGCCATATCGGGGAATTTTGATTGTCTGCTCTTCAACCCAATCATGGCATGTAACTGCATTTGTAATAAATACGTGTTTATTTTTACTGTTCCAGGAGTGCCAACCAGCGGAGATGTGCAGGGCGTGAGTTTCAGGGGTGATTTTACGGTAAAATGTTGTCAGGGTGTGTTTAGGTAGAAGTGGGCCAGTGTTGCGAGTTACCCCGAAACATGTACTCAAGGATCCCCCAGATTCCTGAGGACATGAGTAACACAGACCAAGGGATAAAATCCTCCCTAGAGAGCAGTTTGCAGCTCACCGCAAAATCTCCCTGCTTCAGCGCAGACCAGAAAAGTTAGACCGGGCAGGGGAATGAATCACATTCACATAACCCCAGTATATGCCCACAAATCCCAGGACCCAGGTTAGGGTTCAGTGTGTCTCCCACCAGGTATGAGGTGGTGATAATAATATCCTGGTTTAAATGTTTGTGTTATTGTGCCCATGTTTCCCTGTAAACCGCGAAAAGGAAAAATGGTTTTGAAAAGCAGCAGCTTACAGCACAGCACAAAGCGTTTAGCTAACTTTCGGCTAGGAAAGTCCTAGAGCGCTGAGTTTTGCTGGAAGTGCTGCTGGGGTAAAATCTTTAAAAAGGTTATGTGGCAATTTTAATAACAATATATAAAAATTGATGAATGAAAGTCCCCCTATTTTAATTGTGTCCATATTATAGGCGTGAGGGTTTTTTTATTCAGACAGCCGGAACAGAGGAAATACTTACATTACAAGTACCATCCTTTAGAAATGTATGGCAGGACATTCCTCTGAGTGAGTCATTCATAGGTAACTAAGACTTCTAAAGCACTCTGCTGGTTCCATGCCAGGATGTCTGGAAAAAGCCCGTAGTTGAAAAGAGATACCCAAGGAAGGTGTTAAGTGGGGAGGGGTAAATGCAAACATCTCAATCTTAGCAAATGTCCAGATGGCCAGCCAAAAGCAGACAAAATTTTGTCAGGTAAAGGGGGCTTGGCCTGGTATGCTAAGTGGCAAATGTGCGAGATTCCCACATGCTCGTAGCCTATTAGAAAGCCCTCTGCCAGGCTTTGGAGAGTACTGGCAACCTGGGGATATGTGGGCATATTTGGTTCCCGCGCAGAGGTTGGCTGCAGAGCTTAAAGATAGGAATGTTAACCCTATAAGAACCTGTGAAGCCCATCAGGAAGGAGATTCACCTAAGATTTTTCATTCAGTGAAAGATCCATCCTGTAACAAGACTTAACATCGTAACTAGTAAGTGTATTTTTCATAGTAATTGTAAATCAAACTGTGTATGTTCATTCTGTAAATAAATCACAATTTATTTTATCTCTTGCTTTTCTCAATCAAAGGATCCGGGTATTTTGGTGTGAAAAGCGTTGGTCTCCCGTTACACTCCTTGCTGTGAAGAGTTGTTTTGTTTGTTTTGGTGCTGAATGTTAATCTTTTATTTGTTGTAATTTTAAGATAAATCTGCTTTTAATAGGCAGGGGAGATGAAATTGCCTACTCAGCCATGGAGCCTATCCCTCAAGCAGTCATTCATGTTGACGCAGCACATGTGCCCCTATTTTTATCCCTTTCATTGTGTTAAAAGGAATTTTTAAACTCCCTGAACACAATGAAGTAGGGTGCACATGTATAACATTTACACCTGTGCAAAATGTATAAATAGTGTAAGTGTACCTCATAATCTGGGGTAAAAGTAAAAAAAGTGGGTGGATATTAGTGATAAAGCGCTAGTTAAACCATAATATTACTGTCAGTGATAGGGATATTAATGTGTAAATACAATCAAAATGAGTACAGTGACTATCAACAATTCATAAGTCCATTGCAAATAAAGTTCAGTGGCTGCCTAAAATGTTTAACTGGTTTTCTTGGAACCAGAATGTAGAACTAGGTAAAAAAGACTTTTATGATGCCAAGGCAGAAAAAACCTTAGAAGATTGGCCTGTGAGAACCAAACCCGGTGAGCTGAGTTTCCATCTGGTTAAGCTCTGCTGTTAATTCTTTGAAGAATTATGGTATTGTCAGCTGACAAAGACGTCATATATGGAGGAGACAAGAGAAAAAGAAAATGCCACAATAGTGCATTATCTCTGGTGGTATATATATCCAAAACTTTAAATATCAGTAAATAGCTGCATGTACTGTAGTGCCGACGAGTATTCTAAAAAAAATCTGGGGCAATCACCAACAAGACCCAGGTACATGCTGGGTACATGCTGGTACATGCTGCAACATTTCAGTGACATTTCTGCAGACAGACTAATGGCCCATCGGATTAACAGCGGTGAACTCTGGCAGTCCCATTCAAACTGAATGGGACTGCCAGGGACCCCTGCTGTGTTAATCCGATGGGCCATTAGTCTCTGCAGAAATGTCACTGAAATGTTGCAGCATGTACCCAGCATGTACATGGATCTTGTTGGTGATAGCCCCAGATTTTCCAAGGCAAGTTTAAGGCAAGTTTTAGAATACTCGTCGGCGCACCTGTAGGATGTTTGAAAAATTCATAAGTTTAATACTCCGCATAAAAATCAATAAAACAGATTGCACATGCAATACACATAAAAACTGTGAAAAGATGCTGCACCATAGGCATCGACTCGATGTTCATCCCTCTGTCAATGTAAAAATTAGAATCCTAATTTCTGCAAATCACTAGGACATGCGAGTAGTATGTGGAGCTCTTGGTTGGGGAAGTCCCTGGCTGGTTGCTCACTGGGATAGCAAGACATCCTGTATCAGCTGCTTGGTTTAGGCTCCTCACTCTTATTCACCGGCTGGCCTCTCCAGATGACATCACTGCTCCCAGCTCAGCTGTTTTTGCTGTGTTTGCTCTTTTTGCTCGAGAGTCCTTCAAGTTAACCCTATGCATTTGAAGACAACAAATGTCTCTTCATCAGGGGTGCTTGACTGGTGGCTTCTCTGGGCCTCAGTATAAGCCACCAGTCAAGCACCCCTGAGGAAGAGACTGTTGCTGTCTTGAAATGTGTAGTGTTAACATGGAGGACTCTCGAGTACCCCATAGCCAAAACAGCTGAGAGCATGGATCAGTGACGTTATCTGGAGAGGCTGGCCGGGGACACGAGTGAGGATGCTGACCCAAGCATCTGATCCAGGATGTCTGGGGTCCAAGAGAGCAAGCAGCTCGGGATATATCACAAACTGAGAGTTCCACATACTAGGCGCATGTCCTATTGACTTGTATAATGTAGAATTCTAATTTTTATATTGACGGAGAGAAG
The DNA here is from genome assembly GCF_040206685.1 of Ascaphus truei. Lineage (NCBI taxonomy): Eukaryota > Metazoa > Chordata > Amphibia > Anura > Ascaphidae > Ascaphus > Ascaphus truei. The sequence continues at coordinate 298,669,643 of NC_134485.1, forward strand.
AACATCGAGCCAACGCCTATGGTGCAGCAACTTTTCACCATTTTTTATGTGGATTGCCTGTTCAATTGATTTTGTTGATTTTTTTCATGTGGAGTATTACACTTTTCCAATCATCCTACATGCAGCTATTGACTGATACTTTCAGTTCTGAATATATATACCACCAGAGGTAATGCCCTATCATGGCATTTTCTTTTTCTCTTGACTCATATATGTAGTATATGACGTCTTTATCAGCTGACACTACCACAAATCTTCAAAGATGAACACTCACCTGAACGGGTTTTGTTCTCACAGGCCAATCTTCTAAGGTTTTTCTACCTTAGCGCCATTAAAGTCTATTTTCCCTAGTAAAAGTAAAAATATTTTTTTAAGACCTCTAAAAAGCCATAGGGGTAATTCATCAAGGTGCAATAGTTCTGATTCTACAGTACTGCATGGAATACCCCATTAAAGTCAATGGGAGTTTTTGTACAGTAGTGCTAAATCTGCACTATTGCACCTTCAAGAATTACTCCCACACATACATTGTAAATTTGTTTTTAGTTATTGAAGTGAAAATTCTTTGCTGACTCCTACAGAGTTTTTATAGAAAAAATCACTTGTCATCTAACAAATAATATGGACGCCCGTCTACGCATGCGCATACCTCAAAGTTACTGGCCACACGGAGGATGTAGGCACGTGCATGCAGCCACTGGCTCAGCATGCATTGCATGCACAACAGCCTTAGAAACCCTGCCACACTTGGGAGACAGACGCACCACACACATACATACACACACACAAACACACACACCCACAGACACACTCAGAGACAGAGACACACAGACACACACACACACACAGATACACAGACACACACATAGACAGACACACACACACAAACAGACACACACAGAAGGAATTCACAGTTAGTATAAATCTAGTTGTGCAAATGTTTACATAGGGTGTGTGTGCCGAGCACGTGCATTCTACAGTAAGTCAAACTTCTTTGTGTTTTGTCACTGAAATTGTGTTTTGATTTTTAATTAAAAATATCACCATCACAAATACAATTTCTGTGACAAAACAGTGAAAAGACAAAGAAGTTTCACTTAAAATGTGCGTGCTCAGAACACACACCTTTTTTTTTAGTTTTAGCAGCTCTGATTAGTCCTGGGATTTCAAAATACAGTTTAATACAGTACAAATAAAAAAGAGACACATACAGTTTCAAAAGCTCTACAGTATATACTATTATTTTCTTTATTAAGAACACACTTCATGGTCCATTTAAAAATATCATATTATTCCAAAAATCTAGCTGTATTTCTCAAAAGCAATACTGTAATTTAAACTTTCAACTAAAATGTAAAATTACAGTAATTTTTCAGAAGATTAAAGATACATTAAATTGCTACAGTAGGATAGAATAAACTGAAATCTTACCTACATATATCTGTGCTATTATTTTGCTATTAGACCTCTCCCGGAAGAAAGAGAAGAGATATGAAATATACCTTAGTAAAGAATTGACACTCTTTTTTTCTAAACTTTTTTAATTTGGAGGGCTCTTCGCCTGGTTTATAGAAACGTGTACCAGTATGGCATTGAAATTGAAATAAAAAAACAGGAGATAAGGATGGATCAGAGCTGGGAAGCAAGGTCAAGATGAGTAATATATTTTAGTCGGATCTTACAATGTGGAGATACAGTAGAAACAGCAAAAATCTAGTTTGACAGAAGGTAATATGATAAAGTTCACTTTAACTAGTAAAATCATAATTTTGATTAGGGGGTGTAGACTATGTGCATGACTATGGCTGCATTTATTGTCGCACGCACGAGATGGAGCGCATGGCCTGTTGCTCGAGTGATCCTTGCTGTCAGAGTCTTCCTTGACATCCTGCTCCCAGCCACAGTTATTTTGTCTGTACACCGGGTGTGCTGCTGTATATGTCTGCTCTGTCTGTCTCCTCTTGGTGCTCCTGTCCTCTGTCCTTATAATTTCCTGATTCCTGTTCTTCCCTTGCCTTTGTTTTGTGTCCTGACTCCTTATGCTTATGCCCATGCTTCAGTTTCTGTTCCGTGTGGAGTCCTGATTACTTATTAAAGGTCCTTGCCTATGTACTGGCTTGTCCTCTGTCTTTTTCCTGCTTGTGAGTCCCTGGGCTCAGTTCCTGCTCCCTAGTCTCAATTCGGTGGGTATAGTCAGTCCGGGGTGGGTGGTTAGGCCTCCCGGGTGGGTAGTGGGGCAGGGTGGGTTAACCCCTTAATTACTAGAGCGGTTATTAACCACTAAGGTGATTAATGGGTTAGGGACCATTAGAATGTCTTTATTATGTATGTTTGGTTTCTGGCAATGGAGGACAAAGGGACCTACTGTATCGTGAGGAGGACGGCCAGCATATTGCAGTGGTAAGAAGAACTGTATTTATTTACTTTATTTATGCTGGTTAATGTTGTGTTTAATAATGGGCAAATAATCTATTATCTGGATAATAGTTATTTTGCCCATTACTGTACTGAATGTGTTTGGGCGGAGGGGGGAGGGATTGATTGAAATGTAGGCCATGTTTATTTTTTAACATACAGGGTTGGTACCTTAGTTCTGCGGGGACCTATGGAGACCACCTGAGGACCCCTGGACGCCCACGGCTACCACCTGCGGACCCACGGCGGACACCTGCGGGGAAGATCCGGGGGCCGAAGAGCTGTGGGGGCCCGCGGACCCACAGGGAACATCCGAGAGCCCCTAGACCCCCGTGGGAACCCCTCGAGTGCCTAAGACACATGTGGGGTTTTACCAGGGACCCCCAGGCACTCGTAGACCCACCCGTGGACCCCATTGTGGCCCATGGTGACTTGCGGGGACAACCTGGAGGCCCATGGTGCCTGGCGGGAACCAGCCATAGAACCCCAGACCCTGGGGTACTGGTGCACTGTGTGGCCTGCGAGACCCGTTGGGGTCACCGGGGACTACCAAAGGTCTGGGGTATGAATCCTGTATGTTAAAAAATAAATAATGTTTTTTTCATTATGGGGGGGTGTATTTATGTATATTAAATATTGCAATTTTATTGTGGCCTAGGATATGGGGCTTTTGTGTGTGTGTGTGTTGTTTTTATTGTGTGTAGTGGGGTTGGGTGAAGGGGGTATTAGCACCAAGGATGGGTGTTTAGACCTTGCGGGTGGGTTGCGGTAGGGTTAACCCCTTCATTACCCACCCCCGCTACCCACAATAAGACTGGCACGGGTGGTTAACCCCTTCATTGCCTTAGTGGGTAGCCGCTAAGGTAATGAAGTGGCTGTAAATGCCTTTTTCCTGCATCAGATGCATGCCAGGGGGCTCCGGTGCTGGTATTAATGTGAATCAGCTCCGGAGACCCCCGGCATCAATTCTGTGCAGGAAAAAGGCAAAAAATGTTCAATGTCCCGACTTATCGACGCTCATCGACGCATCTCCCCACCAATCTGCCAACATTTTGTGGCGTATTGATTTTGGGATAAAATCGCCATTTTAGGGCAGCGATAGGCGGCAATAGGCGAATTGCGGCTACTAGAATCGTGCATGTTTATGAACATTCCGAAAATTGTCGAAAAATGGCTTATCGCCTCTCAGTCAGCGATTTGATTTTGGTCAAAATAGTTTTCGGCGGTACAGGCCGTTATTGCCCACTTATTAAGGCTTAATGAATATATGTAGCCATTTTGGCCGATAAGTGGTCGATAAGACGCTTACTGCATGAGGCCCTGTAACTACAAATATAGGATAAGTATCTGTCATCTTAATTTACAGTAGCATAGGTTCAACATGTTGGACATATGTCTTTCTTCAACCTCATCTAGTATGTAACTATCTACATCTTGAATAATATAAGTAAAGTGTGAAAGAAAATGTGTAAAGAATATTCACAATATTGTTTCAGAATGTTATGATTGGTAAATTATAGGAGCAATGTTTTTTAAATTTAGTAGAGTGTCTGCTAAAAAAACACACATTTTTTTCTTTTCATAAATTGCCTTAATAGGGTAGAATTTTCCATTTATTTACAATAAACCAACGTTATGTTTTCTTATAAATAATTCTTACTGCCACGTAAAATTAGATTTATTTGTTTTCCTTTTAAATTTGTTTATGATTGACCTATTATGAAGTGAAATGTATTTCTAACCTGTTAATCATACTGTGTGTAGTTTTGATTCAACGTTTCAGGTTAATACACTTACTGTATATGATTAATATAATACAGTCAATTTTAACATTTAAAAACTATAAACAGGAAATGTCATCCAAGTCTTTTTGTAATCATTACAAAGGTCAACTTGATCATTTTAAAGCTCTGGCAATATGATTGTTTGGATGAGAATCATTGCAGCTTCCCAATGAAAATTACATGCTGTGACTTTACCATCAAGATGTTTACTCTGAATGTAATCCCACATGCCATATCATTAAAATAGTCATCGGTATTCAGTAGTTAGACAATATTACACAGCATTAAGAAAAAAAATCTGCTGATCTGGATACATGTAAATTAGATTTCCATTTGGATAATACAAATCAGACATAACTCAGTGTTATAATTGGAAGGGCAAACCTGTAACATTAAAAAATAGAATATAATGAAAGATGTGTTTAAAAAAAAATCTAGGATTTTCATTTTTTTTCTTTAAATACTGATTTCTACACTACAGTTTTCTGTGGTTTGACATTTATTTACTTCATATTTTTTATAAATAACATTTGTCATAAGCATTAATTAAAATATAAAATTAGGAGCAGATCCACAGTGCTCTGTTATTGATTTAACAAGATATTAACTTAAGTTATGTCTTGTTAAGTGCTAAAAGGAACCTTTAAAGCTTGATAATGCTCATTTAGGCTAGGTTCCCGCTGCAGCCAGCAGCACGCGCGCCTCTCACCAGCCCCTTACCTCCTCCCTAGTAGTCCCCAGTGCCTCGTCACTTCCTGGCTGACTGCATACTGTGACACATCAGCCAGCAGGGGATACAAGGGAATTGTGTTCCCGTACAGCGACGCGTCACATGGTGCGCCAAGGAGCCAATGAAGAGGGGAGATCGCTGGCAGGGGGGTGGGTACAAAAATGATTAATCCACACTCAAAAATACATAAACAACAAACAGATCCTGTAAACAAAGCCAATTTTAAAGCAGCCATTGATATGCTATTTAATGAGTGTCCCTCACAGGGTATAAAAAAAAGCAATAAGTCAGAAGAGTCCAATAAGATAATACAGTTTGGACAAATAAACTTACAAAGTGAAATGTTTCTGGGCCCGTGGACGGAGGAAAAGGCCACACATACTGAACTGCAATAACATAAATAACTGCACAAATCATTTTTCTGGCTGACCATATCTGAGCTGCGGATGAGCCTCAGCTCAGTCATGGACAAGGCATGCACAAATAAGTGTTCATGTGGATGTCATCTACACCTACTCGTGGTCACGATGACACTAATTCTTGCAACATCTGTATGGGGGAGGTGCCATCAGGATTTCTCAGCATCTTGAACCACATTCACCCCAACCACCCAGGGACAATGGGGCCAAAGAGTTAAAGCTATAAAGTACAGAGCAGGCAACTGACTGTGACAGTGTCAGTTTCCCCTTGGCAGACTTTATATTTCTTCACTTAGCAATGCATAGGGGTACATTGTCTGATTTTTTAGCACATTATTACTTGGGTGAGTAACTTATGAATGCATTGACATAGACTATCAGCGAGCATGTGAGGCCATGCCATGTCAGCAAGTTTTATTTAATTGAGCTGTTATGGCCAGTCTTAAAGCATGCCCGACACTGTGCAGCTTTTGTAACGCCCCTCCACTAGGTTATGATGAAGATCCAGCAATCTCGTTATCCTCATCCTGAATTTAAATGTCTCAGTACCAATTGAATAATTTTAGCCTAATATTGTCTCATCCTAACACCTTGTCCACTACTGTCAGGTCACGGTGACTACAGAGAGCATAGAATCAGTATTGAGATAAGGACAAAGATGTATAGCTACTGACAATGCTGGCATCATTGCCTTATTAGGCACGTTCTATAGTGCCGGGCACGTGCTACGCCATGCGCGTGCGTAATATTAGTTGGCTGACATTAGTCAGCCTTTCTATACAAGGGCCGCGCGCGCGCACGGCAGGGAGAGGGGAGCCGACAGACAGCGGCGAAGATGAGGAAAATCATATTTTCGCGCTGCTGCCTGCGCTCAAATGTATGTATGTGTGTGTATGTGTGTATGTATGTATGCATGTATGCGTGGATGTGTGTTGTTTGTATGGATGTGTGTGTGTGTGTGTGTGTGTGTGTGTGTGTGTGTGTGTGTGTGTGTGTGTGTGTGTGTGTGTGTGTGTGTGTGTGTGTGTGTGTGTGTGTGTGTGTGTGTGTGTGTGTGTGTGTGTGTGTCAATGATTGCAGAAGTAAAAAAATAAATATTTATTTAAGTTTTTTTTTCTTTAAAAAATCTTATCTAGGACTTATTTTTACTCACACAACTCATGCACACACATATACTCACACATACACACACATACACACATATATACATTACCTGCAGCTCCCGGCACTATATACAGGAAAAGCATGTGGCACGTGCACACGCGTTCGCATAGCCACGCGCAGCCGCATGGCAGCATGCTGTATATAACAGGCCTCGAGTTTTTGTTTATCATGTGCTATACCAACATTTTCTTTTACATGATGGTGTTGCATGTTTCACAATCTCTTCTTCAATTCTCAGAGGGTTGTTCGCTGAGGTCCATGGCAGGTTAACTAGTGCACCCAATACAGCTTTAACTGGCCTACAAATCCATAGTATTTTTTTGGTGCATGATAACCCAAAAAAGGACTTTATTAAATAAGCCCCTCAGTCTCCAACATATCAATCCTTGTGTTGTTTTCAGTCCTGCTGCTTCCTCCGTGGCCTCTTCCTCTGATGGTGCCTGAACACTGCTACTTTTAGTTGTTGTCCAGTGTTGCAAGTACTGAGCCTCCACATTCCTCAGTTCTTTTCTTAAATTAAGGCTGTTTATATATTACATCTTGCTAAAGTTTTTTGCACATTTGTGGGCACAATGCCAGTATTGGCAACATTTTGCAAAAATTTATGTATATATTTTTACTATTACTAACCAAGGTTGAACTGTTCTACCATGTTTGACAATAAGGGGCATATAATATGAGCTATCAATGAACTCCAGTTATCTTTTCATTTTCAACACTTTTAAAAGCAAATTGGAGATTGGACTTTTTATAGTTTTTAAATTAATTACGTATTTTTAATAAACAATTACTACAAGTAAGGTTTAGCATGTTGATACTGCCATATGTGTGAAATAGTACTATTTTTGTTTTTCCATTTATCATGAGTTAAGTTGTAATTTGTGTTTAATTTTTTGTTAGCCAAGTAAGAATTAAAAACTCAGCCATTTGAGAATCACACTGGACTGAACACGTGCTTGGAGTTTTTCCTCTAGTACTGTAGGCAAAGCAGTGACTCTATTTACTCCTGTACACTTTTGAGTGCATATGATTTTACTTATATTTATTCTTGTTTGATTTTTATGCCTTTGGATGAGCGTTTTGCGCTTTGGTGGTACAGTAGGTGTTAAAAAAAAGAACGTTGTAAATACAATCCATCTTCCATCACATTAATTATATAATCACTCTTTTGTTACTGTAGCTCCAGTTACCAGATTATAATAAAGGTTAAGAAGGATTTGGCAGTACAATGTACAAACACTGTACAGATTCAGCCACCAGTATCCGATCACTTGTCTGGGTAAAAACTAAAGCATCTCACAGTAAACGCCTCAACATGCCTCAACATTTCGGTGAGATGAATAATGGCCCATTGGATTAACACAGCAGGGGTCCCTGCAGTCCCATTCAGTTTGAATCAGACTACAGGGACCCCCCTCTGTGTTAATTCGATGGGCCATTAGTCTGGCTGCAGAAATATCACAGAAATGTTGCAATTTATTAAGATATTGCGAGGCAGGAAGGGTTAAAGAGAAAAAACAAAATAATTCCTATTTGCACTCACCTATACTATTAAATGGTAAGGAAAGATTCAATCCCTGAGTAAAAACCCATATACCATTTAGTAATATACAGTGAAATAGTTTAATAAACAGTTATGCAAAGACAAATACAAATTTGTTAAAAGAAACAGGGAGTGGGTGCAGAGAGTGGAGTGCTCAATCTGACCTTATATAGTCAGCACGCACCTATCAGCAACAAATACCTATTGGTATATCATGTCAGGCTAATGCATAAACCCTCCTATTGTGCACACGTTCTTGCATGCTACAAGTGGTGTATGTATACCATAGTCATGGAAAGGACCTCTAACACATCCAACCTGTATGTGGCTAGCGAATATGTCCTATCTCAAAGGAAATTGTGCTGTACTGCACCAGTAGTTAAGAGCTGGATTCTGCCAGTGTCTCTAAGTTACACAGCAGCTGCCTCCTAAATCAGGGAATGTGTTGTGGGTCTCCCTTAGAAGTATCCCCTATGTTATCACAGATTCCCCCCGTGTGGAGTCCTGACATACAAGCCTCCAGACCGGAGACAAACCATCAATCAGTACGTGTATAGCGTTGTCAGTAAGGCAGCAGGACAGCTCTGCAGTACGGTGTAGAAATCTACAATCCCCCGCTGCAGTCTTAGCTCAGCCATATACAACCTGGTATCTTAGGCAGAAGTAGCTCGCACGATACTCTCCGCTCCACACTCACTAATGATGTCACCGGTGTGACGTCATAAAAACCGACGATCGTTTCGCGCGCCTGCGCTTTGTCAAGGTAGGAAAGAGTATGGATACAGTCACTTCCCTGGTGTTTTATGATGATCGGCCGGGGGAGTGGCTTTGCAGATAGGCCAATCACCACCACGGGAGGTGAATAAATTAGATGGATCCTGGCTATGAATGGGCCGTGTTTAACCCTGTAGGTGTCTGTAATGATCCTTATATATGGGGTAAATATACCGTTTTTCAGGCGTCCCTCTTGCTATTAGCACTTAAAGGGCGTTTTTACTATGAGACTCATATTGATCTCATTTGTGTTAACAAAGGCATTATGCCATGAAAATGATGAAGCTCCTGTGGGGTTCAGGTGTAGGTCACCCCCTAGAAATAGTTAGTATACAGGGCAATTATATTTGTGCCCTTGTGATTAAGGTAAGTATCCTCTCATGATTCCAAAAGAACAATTACTATGGATATATGAGGATGTAGGAATGTGTGGACTTTAGATGACCGCCTGTAATAGTCAAAACGGTCATAGGGAGTATAAGACCCCCACTGTATACCCGGATCCCCATAATATCACTATTAACCCAAAAGCGCCTGATGGCAAAACTGAGTGGGGCACGGAAAATGTAATAATGACAGTGGCGGTAACGAGATTAGGATTCACGTCTGGCAGTGGAGGGGATTGAGAGGATGGAAGTATCACAAAAAGGGGGAGTAAATATACCCCTCATTTAGTCCTGTAGGGGAGAGCGTCTGAAGCGTGAATATCCATCTGCACTCACGTTGCATCAGACGCTTATCCCAGTCCCCTTTACGTGGCCCCCATGGTAGATGCTCTATGCCACAGAATGTGAGATACTGGGGATCACAATTGTGTTCCGCATGGATATGGCGTTCGACTGGGGTATCCAAGGTGTTTCTAATGGATCCCAGATGTTCAAGGATCCTCACCTTCAATGCCCGATGTGTCTCGCCCTTCTACAGGTCATGGTCGGTCTCTCCTGGAGCACCTGTCTAAGATCAGAGTCGTTCATTAGGATATGCCAGTGTGTGTTGAAAATGCCCCGCAGACCATCCCACTGGTTGTTGTAATCACCAATAAATCTGATGATTTGCTGCTCTTGTGACGCTATTTGTTGTCTATCCCCCAGCAGTTGTGTGCGTGGTGCATCTCTTGCTCTTCTAAATACCTTTTTGATGGAGTTTTTGGAATAACCACGCTCGGCAAATCTCAGATCCATATCCACCGCTTGCTGTTTATACTCCTTAAGTGTTGTGCAGTTCCTGCGCAACCTCAGGTATTGGCCGGTGGGTATGTTTCTGATTATGTGCCCAGGGTGGTGACTGTCTGCACGTAGGAGACTATTTGTAGCGGTAGTCTTCCTATAGATTGTGGTGGTTAACTTCCCATCTGCTTGTTTGGTGACAGTTAAATCCAAGAAATTCAAATTCGTTTCGCTTACCTCCATCGTAAGTCTTAAATTGTGATCATTCATATTAGGTATATTCACAAATTAGCATAGAAGTTGTTTAGGGCCGCTCCATAACATTATAATGTCATCGATGTAGCGGCCCCACCACTCAACATGTCCTGTATAATCAGTCAGGACATCGCTGAAGACCACTGTTTCCTCCCACCAGCCTAGATATAAGTTGGCGTAGGTGGGAGCACATGTGGTCCCCATCGCGGTGCCCTGGATCTGATGGTATATGACAAAGCGCAGGCACGCGAAACGATCGTCGGTTTTTATGACGTCACACCGGTGATGTCATCAGTGAGTGCGGAGCGGAGAGTATCGTGCGAGCTGCTTCTGCCTAAGATACCAGGTTGATATGGCTGAGCTAAGACTGCAGCGGGGGATTGTAGATTTCTACACCGTACTGCAGAGCTGTCCTGCTGCCTTACTGACAACGCTATACACGTACTGATTGATGGTTTGTCTCCGGTCTGGAGGCTTGTATGTCAGGACTCCACACGGGGGGAATCTGTGATAACATAGGGTATACTTCTAAGGGAGACCCACAACACATTCCCTGATTTAGGAGGCAGCTGCTGTGTAACTTAGAGACACTGGCAGAATTCAGCTCTTAACTACTGGTGCAGTACAGCACAATTTCCTTTGAGATAGGACATATTCGCTAGCCACATACAGGTTTGGATGTGTTAGAGGTCCTTTCCATGACTATAGTATACATACACCACTTGTAGCATGCAAGAACGTGTGCACAATAGGAGGGTTTATGCATTAGCCTGACATGATATACCAATAGGTATTTTTTGCTGATAGCTGAGTGCTGACTATATAAGGTCAGATTGAGCACTCCACTCTCTGCACCCACTCCCTGTTTCTTTTAACAAATTTGTATTTGACTTTGCATAACTGTTTATTAAACTATTTTACTGTATATTACTAAATGGTATATGGGATTTTACCCAGGGATTGAATCTTTCCTTACCATTTAATAGTATAGGTGAGTGCAAATAGGAATTATTTTGGGTTTTTCTCTTTAACCCTTCCCTGCCTCGATATATGTTGTTATTTCCCGTATGCACCTTCTATCTATACGTATATATTTTGTGTACATTTGGTGAGCGGCAATATCCTCTGTTTCAGTTTATATGCCTAGAAGGGCTTTTGGCCTTTTTCCTATCGCCAGCTCCCCGGAAGCATTACATGATTTTGATTTAGTAGAGCGGGGTATAAGGTATAGCAATCCCCCTAGTTACGTCTGCTATCTAGGAAGTTGAATAATTTATATGGCAGGCTTTCTGTCAACTGTACCTGACTTTGATGCGTGGCAGAATGAAGCCACCTCAGTTTTTTCTCTAGACTCAAACTTGCCCCAAGGTAGTGCCCAAAATGATATCAAAACCTTTTTCAATGACTTGGAAAGGGCTATGAAACTAAAGGCGCGGGTCTGTTGGGAAATTAAGAGTCTACAGGAATATCTCAGGCTAGACTTAGTACCAAGAGGCCTTAGACTTAACCTAGCCCCTTCCCAATACCACACGGATGAGGCCTTCCATAAAGCTTGGGAGGCTGTTTTACTTAAATGTTCATTTGAACTGATGACAGTACTTCTGGAACATGAAAAAAACAAAGCTGACTAAGACCAATAATAGCATTGATCAGCTACGTAAAGACATCGATACTTGGAAGGGGGAGGAAGAGTTTAACGGTCTGGAGAAAAAACTCCAAACAAATATTGATAAACTTAAAGCAGACATTAAGGTCAGGAAGCAGAAAAAATTTGTGAGAGACTCAATTGACTTTAAGGAGGGTAACATTTTCCGTTATAAAATTAAGGCATCCAAGAAGAAATACATCCCCCTACCCTCAGAGTCCTCAACTGAGTGGGAGCATTCCGCTAGTGACACCGACCCAGATACCCAGAGAGAGGGCCCCTTTTTTTCGGCTCAGGGTGGGAGTTTGTTACCAAACCCTCAGGAGTTTCCTTTTTTAGGAAGAGGGGGGTACACCCAGCCAGGCCGCGGAAGACAATGCGGGGGAAGGGAAGTGTCACTAAGAGACAGGGAAGTATGGGGGTATCAACCGCAGGGACCACCGAGGAGGGTCTACAGGGGACGGAGGAAAAGAAACAGGTAATAAACCTATCCAAGAAAGTACTCAATATACACCATCTTGAAGTACTAGGGAAGGGTCTATCATTCTCCCCTACCTGTGACCTGAATACTTTTGACTGTATAAAGGACCTTAACTTATTCTTAAGGAGACTTCTACTCCACAAATTCTTTCAAAGACGAAGGCTAAATTCTGTACGGGGAACAGCACTTGAAAGTCTTACTTCTAGTGAACTTGCACACATTGATACTTTGGCGGATTTGGAAGCTGAATGTGATAGAAACCCAGGAGAGGGCCCATTTACTGGCCTTAAAAATAAATCTACCTTCACCCCTCCATCTGAATCATGCTCGCACGTGGATGTCTTCGTGAAAATGGTCACAGCTGACATTTTGAAATTACCCAAAACCTTACTTACTTTCAACGCATTGCACTACGTGATTTAGAACAAGACCCTCTTGTAGAGATCAAACCCTCTGATAAGGGGGGGAATGTAGTTGTACTGAATAAGGATGCGTATGCGGCTGAGTGTAAACGCTTACTATCAGATCACACGAGCTATAGGGTACTCACAGAAGATCCAACCACTATGTTTAGAAGCCAACTGCAGAATATCCGGAGCGATGGTCTTAACAATAAGGTTATTTCTAAACATGAGTTTGACTTCATTATGGTGAAGTGTCCCTGTGTTGCGACATTTTACCATTTGCCAAAAATTCACAAGAAGAAACTGCCGCCTCCAGGGAGACCAATAGTCTCAGGAATCGGCAATCTGACATCCAACGCAATATATCGATACCGTCCTCTGTCCATTTGTTAACACACTGCCATCCTTCCTAAGGGACAAAAAAGATGCCCTGTTGAGACTAGAGGACGTAGTGGTAACTCCCGACACCTTACTTGTAGGACTAGATGTGGAAGGGTTGTATACCAGTATCCCCCACCCAGTTGACTCAAAGCCATTACGCATTTCCTCATTCAGCGCGACACAAGTTGTTATGCACACAATGATTTTATCCTTCAGCTGTTAGATTTTGTATTAACTAGGAACTATTTCCTTTTTGATCAAAAGATATACCATCAGATCTAGGGCACCGCGATGGGGACCACATGTGCTCCCACCTACGCCAACTTATATCTAGGCTGGTGGGAGGAAACAGCGGTCTTCAGCGATGCCCTGACTGATTATACAGGACATGTTGAGTGGTGGGGCCGCTACATCGATGACATTATAATGTTATGGAGCGGCCCTAAACAACTTCTATGCCAATTTGTGAATATACTTAATATGAATGATCACAATTTAAGACTTACGATGGAGGTAAGCGAAACGAATTTGAATTTCTTGGATTTAACTGTCACTAAACAAGCAGATGGGAAGTTAACCACCAAAATCTATAGGAAGACTACCGCTACAAATAGTCTCCTACGTGCAGACAGTCACCACCCTGGGCACATAATCAGAAACATACCCACCGGCCAATACCTGAGGTTGCGCAGGAACTGCACAACACTTAAGGAGTATAAACAGCAAGCGGTGGATATGGATCTGAGATTTGCCGAGCGTGGTTATTCCGAAAACTCCATCAAAAAGGTATTTAGAAGAGCAAGAGATACACCACGCACACAACTGTTGGGGGATAGACAACAAATAGCGTCACAAGAGAAGCAAATCATCAGATTTATTGGTGATTACACAACCAGTGGCATGGTCTGCGGGGCATTTTCAACACACACTGGCATATCCTAATGAACGACTCTGATCTTAGACAGGTGCTCCAGGAGAGACCGACCATGACTTGTAGAAGGGCGAGAAACCTCAAAGACAGATTAGTCCACAGCCATTTTTCAAAACAGCAACAGAGAATATGGTTAGGTGATAGGCGACCGATGGGGTCATACCCATGCGGTCGCTGTAAAGCATGCCCGTTTATGAAGACAACAAAAAGTTTCACAGATCAATTGGAGACTACTGTATTTACCATCAAAGACTACATCAATTGTCTTACAGTTGGGGTGATATATCTTATCACCTGCAAATGTGGCGTGCGATATGGGGGTAAGACACATCGGGCATTGAAGGTGAGGATCCTTGAACATCTGGGATCCATTAGAAACACCTTGGATACCCCAGTCGCACGCCACATCCATGCGGAACACAATGGTGAACCCCAGTATCTCAAATTCTGTGGCATAGAGCATCTACCATGGGGGCCACGTAAAGGGGACTGGGATAAGCGTCTGATGCAACGTGAGTGCAGATGGATATTCACGCTTCAGACGCTCTCCCCTACAGGACTAAATGAGGGGTATATTTACTCCCCCTTTTTGTGATACTTCCAACCTCTCAATCCCCTCCACTGCCAGACGTGAATCCTAATCTCATTACCGCCACTGTCTTTATTACATTTTCCATGCCCCACTCAGTTTTGCCATCAGGCGCTTTTGGGTTAATAGTGATATTATGGGGATCCGGGTATACAGTGGGGGTCTTATACTCCCTATGACCGTTTTGACTATTACAGGCGGTCATCTAAAGTCCACACATTCCTTCATCCTCATATATCCATAGGAATTGTTCTTTTGGAATCATGAGAGGATACTTACCTTAATCACAAGGGCACAAATATAATTGCCCTGTATACTAACTATTTCTAGGGGGTGACCTACACCTGCACCCCGCAGGATCTTCATCATTTTCATGGCATAATGCCTTTGTTAACACAAATGAGATCAATATGAGTCTCATAGTAAAAACACCCTCTAAGTGCTAATAGCAAGAGGGACGCCTGAAAAACGGTATATTTACCCCATATATAAGGATCATTACAGACACCTACAGGGTTAAACACGGCCCGTTCATAGCCAGGATCCATCTAATTTATTCACCTCCCGTGGTGGTGATTGGCCTATCTGCAAAGCCACTCCCCCGGCCGATCATCATAAAACACCAGGGAAGTGACTGTTTCCATACTCTTTCCTACCTTGACAAAGCGCAGGCGCGCGAAACGATCGTCGGTTTTTATGATGTCACACCGGTGATGTCATCAGTGAGTGCGGAGCGGAGAGTATCGTGCGAGCTGCTTCTGCCTAAGATACCAGGTTGTATATGGCTGAGCTAAGACTGCAGCGGGGGATTGTAGATTTCTACACCGTACTGCAGAGCTGTCCTGCTGCCTTACTGACAACGCTATACACGTACTGATTGATGGTTTGTCTCCGGTCTGGAGGCTTGTATGTCAGGACTCCACATGGGGGGAATCTGTGATAACATAGGGGATGCTTCTAAGGGAGACCCACAGCACATTCCCTGATTTAGGAGGCAGCTGCTGTGTAACTTAGAGGCACTGGCAGAATCCAGCTCTTAACTACTGATGCAGTACAGCACAATATCCTTTGAGATACTGTAGGACATATACGCTAGCCACATACAGGTTGGATGTGTTAGAGGTCCTTTCCAAGACTATGGTATACATACACCACTTGTAGCATGCAAGAACGTGTGCACAATAGGAGGGTTTATGCATTAGCCTGACATGATATACCAATAGGTATTTTTTGCTGATAGCTGCATGCTGACTATATAAGGTCAGATTGAGCACTCCACTCTGCACCCACTCCCTGTTTCTTTTAACAAATTTGTATTTGTCTTTGCATAACTGTTTATTAAACTATTTTACTGTATATTACTAAATGGGATATGGGTTTTTACCCAGGGATTGAATCTTTCCTTACCATTTAATAGTATAGGTGAGTGCAAATAGGAATTCTTTTGGGTTTTTCTCTTTAACCCTTCCCTGCCTCGATATATGTTGTTATTTCCCATATGCACCTCCTATCTATACGTATATATTTTGTGTACATTTGGTGAGCGGCAATATCCTCTGTTTCAGTATTAAGATATTGCCCAAGATTTTCCAAGGCAAGTGATCTAATACTGGTGGCTTCATCTGTAAGTGACTGGTTTCAACTAAAATATACAGTATCATACTATTGAATGCTTAGCAATTAATGTATTTCAAGGACAGTGCAATTTTTCAATAGCGCTCTATCATTTTCTAACTTAGAACTAATTATGTACTTTTTAATTGTGTATATGATGTATCGTTTGATTGTTTTTTTCATTGTGCAGAAATAAATAAGGGTAAGGTACATTTATAATAGTATTAGAGACTTTTGTGAAGTTTCTTTTATAGATCAAGATTGAAGTTGATGGAGAAAGTGAAATAGGAAATATACATGGATGCTGACATATAAATCTTACTAAATTTCTGCTGGCATATATATGGCAAACGGACAACAGTTGATTACAAATTATACATTTTTATCTCTCAAATGTTCTTTAGCTACTATGCACATTTCAAATATAAAGTTACAGGTACACGTACTTACACAGAAGCAAAAATAAAAAATTAATGCAGAGTGAAATAGCTTGCCTCCAGCTACACTGATGGCAAGGACAGATTACATCAATTAAAGTAAAAAGCAAAGTTCATCCACACATTTCAGTATTTTTTAAGTGTCATGTTGTAAGAACTAGATCAGAAATGTTTCATAGATTTTGTACACATTCACCCAAATTAATTGAAACTGATGTATGCAAGGTCATCTAGAATTTTTTTTTTTTATGTGAATATAGATTATTAAAGGTATAACTTGTACTACTGGCTTTGCTGACCTGTAAAAGAGTGATAGCCAAGAGATGCTCTGAATTGTTATATAATTTTTTTACATCCAATGAGTACTGTATAAATATGAGTTATCATTTTGAGTTGTTTAATTTTAATTCTTTAAACAGATGACACTAAGAAGAATTATCATCATGTCTAGTTAATCTTTTCCATATGTCAATATTTTCTATTTATTATGTATGCACATTTGTCATAGTTATGGGTCTGCAGATACAGTGAATTTTCAACCTAGCATTTCATTAAAATCAATGTTAAATATTTATAACTTTTGATCACATTGAACCAGGCATGCCATATTTAGTCTTTTTCATATTTTGCATCCCTAAGTAATTTCTTTGCATGTATAGTGCACTGCAGTGTGTGTTTTACCTTGTCAATCATGCTCACTTATACTTTACAGCTTTAATTAAACATGAATTGCTTTATGATGTAAGGCAGTGATTGCAACCTGTTGGACATGAGTCCATTCAGGCACATGGTTGCATATGAGCTGGAATACCAGCTGTCCAATCTTCTCACTACCCTTCACCTTCTATTTGCAGACTGAAAGAACTTAAGAATGGGGACTGATAATAACTGAATAATGGTAAAGAAGTTAGGTCTAGAATGCTTTGGTTGTTTTAATACTGCATGTGCAGAAATAACCATTCCATTAGAAAACAAACCCCTCTGCCTCAGACATCGTGGTAAGTTTAATTTTCAGAACATATCATGCAAAAAGTTCATCAATCTAGGGGTACAATTTTAGAATGTGTCTGCTGGTTAATTTCAGAAATAATAACACACCTTTTTCTTGTATTAAATGTATACCTTTCAAAGCTTGAGCAAGTTCAAAGTTTTAATAGCTATATTGGTCCTGGGAAAGGTAGATACTGTATGGTATAGGTTGGGATACATTCTAGGGGACCAATATGATGGTTCTTCATACTGTAGATTATATTATTGTGTTTTTCTTCACAAGTTCAACTATAAATTATATAATCTATAGCTTACTCTAATAAGAACACTGTAATTGGTCCCATATTTGTATCACAATCTTAAGTATCCCTAAAAGGTATCACTATCTACAACTAAAGTAGAGATGGTCACATTTTTTTCTTCGAATTTTAATTTGACCCAGATTGGTCTGTTTCTTGATCTGTGGATCAGTCTAATAAATGGAAATCTAATAAAAAATGATATTGCTGAAAATGTGCACGGCAAATTAATAATATGAACCTGAAAACTGAATTCGAAATTGGAACCACAATAGGGGAAGGATGAGGAGCTGAGGAAGAGTATAAATAGAGATGCAGCCTCAAGCTGAAGCACTTGTTCTGCAAGTTTTAACTGTGGGCTGGTTAGGCTGTTGCTGCTCTAGTAGTAATATTTTTACTGTGATTGACTGGAGTTTCAGTGAAGTGGGTCCTGGGGCTCTGGGCTCCTGGACCTGTTCCTGTTTGTAGTATTTTAGCGTGTTACATTATAGCAGTTTATTAATATTATTCTGAATTAATCCCAATAGTATTATTCAAAAACATTTCCTACTGTCAAATATTTGCAAGGTCAGGGATACACTTGTTGTTATGTGAGACAAGTACTTTTGACATCTTTACCTTCCAGGATCAATTCACTAGGAAAACAAGATAGTGGAATACAATGAGGTTTATTCTAGGGAGACCAACAGACACACATTGATACACAAAATACAAGAAATACACAATTAACTGGGGGGAGTCTCTAGGGTGAACTTGGTGCAGGGCGTCTGCTTCAGAAGGCTTACCCTGTCCGCTACACGTCCAGAAACCATGGGACCTTTCTCGGGCAAGGTACTTGGCTATACACGCTAACCGCGAGCAAGGCAAAAGCTGGAACTTGGCCGCGATCTGAGAACTTGTCCTCAGCTAGGCCAGGCTTCTCTGACAACTCCGTGCCGAGTGCTTTGCTTTTCAGAGCAAAATACTTTTGAAAGCCCACCAGTGCTTTAGCGAACCAAACTCAAGATTGTCTCATTCTCTGATCGGCCAATCACCTTATATAAACTGCACTCTTCTATGTTCAACATGAGAAGGGGCTGGCGACCAATCAGAGAATGGATCATAGCTGTACCAGCCAATCAGAGCTAGGGACTCGTCTGGCTGTACATGTCAGAGGAGGGGGTGAGTCAGGATGCTGGCAAGAGGGAAATTTGAATTGGCCAGTGGGATCCCCTGAAGAAATCAGCTCAGTCTGAAGAAACGCGTAGGGACGTGTTATCACTGTCATTTTCCAAGTGCTTAGAACCAGTGTTAGTTCTGAGAAGTGAAGCCAGACCCTGTTCCGGTGCATTGGGACTCTTTACCACGAAGGGAACTTACACCTAAGAGATGAGAGTTGCCGGAGGAACCTCTAAGTTGTAACACCATCCAGAGAGGCGTGACGTCAGTCCGGAGCATCTCCAGTGGAGCAGAGGCACGGCGACGGCAACACACGATGGATCGGAGCATGAGTATTATTCATACAATGCTTTTAATATTTGGAATCAAGTGAGTTTTGAATCGTGTTGTCCATGTTTTATTACATTTTATTTACGTTATCACACGAAGATCGGGAGCTTTTTCTTCTTCTTTTTTTCTGTTATATATGTACACACACACAAAATATCACAAAAAGATAATTATATTTATTCATATTATAGTTTCAAGAATACCGACAAAGACATGTATTTTATGAAAAAATAAGATAATAATAATATTGAAATTGCAAAAAAAAAATCAAAAAAATAACCATACAAAAATAACTACACATATTATATCCTTTAAATGAAGTATTGAATTGTATATTTTGAATTTTGTTTAATTTTAAATAAAGGGACACAAATTCCTTTCGGAATTCAGACTAGATGGAATATCCAAAGTAACTCTCGTTGGTCTAAAGCATTAGTCCTATTTCCCTCCCTGACCGAGGGTATCACATGTGCAATACCTACTGTATAACTGAAAAGGTATCAATTCTAGCATAACTACAAGATGAAAAATATTGAGATGAGTAAGATCACCCTTGGACATGAGATGTAAATGCTTATACAGTATATAGGGATTTGAGCACGCTGTCCCTCCAAATGTTCTCCTTCGGCTCTCAAGTCCTCCCTGCAGATCCCAATCTCCCGTGATCAGTGGGGCACATTCAGCACATAATACACAAAAATAGGTGCGCATGGAAGGAAACCAGAAAAAAAACAAAAATTAGTACAGTACATACATTTTAATCATAAAATAAAATGACAAATAACCACAATAAATTGTATCAAAATGAAGGCCAAATGACACTTCATATAGATATAGACCACGAAGGTCAAAAGGAGCCCATGCACACAAGGGAGTAAGATGGAATTACTCAAGGCCACACAGGAAATATCCCTAGTTGGAACAAAGGGAAAGGGAGTGCTAAGGCTGTCAGGATGGTAAGAAACAGACCTGAGCACTCAAAGACCTCCCGTGTTGTATCCTCGTTGTGTCTCTGGGCTAGGCAGCAGCGCAAACAACCGTCACCGACATGCGACGCTGCGTGATGACGTCACCTATGCGTTTCGTGTCATATGACACTTCTTCAGGGGGTGGTCATGAGCTCTCATAGGGATGTTTAAGTAACTCAATAGGATAACCAATCCACCAATGAGAAGCATTGTCTAAACAAATACATCAACCTTCCAATCAGAGACCGTTAGACATGCATATACATAAATACACAGAAAAAACAAACAAAAAAAATCTATAATACATGGAAAACAAATTAATGTCATATAATAGGGTGTTAAAAAAATGATTTTAAAAATATACTTAAAAAAACATTTTTAAGAGATGGCCAAAAATGATGTTTAAAGACCATCGCAGCTGGCTTTTACACACATGGATCAGAGCTGAGCTCGCAGGACCCATAAAATAATGTGATAATAATAATGATGAACATAAGACCATTTCTAATAGTTATAAAATACAAAATAAATATTGTTTAAAAATATATTATCCCAATTGCAAGAGATGGCATACAGTATAGTAATTAAACCAAAAACATTGCAGCTTGCAATATTATAACATTGGATCAGAGAAAAAACTCGCAGGACCCTATACAAATATTCCAAAATATACAATATATAAACCCACAATATATAAACCCACATAATGGGCAGTATTATTAATTGTTTAGACCGCCCATAGGATTGCATCTAAATAGTGCATCTATATTTACATCATAAAACCATATATAAAACCTAATATGTAACACCCATCCTAGACATATTCAGTAATATAAAGTGACATACTGTACAACTAAACAACTAACAGAAATGTCATAAAATATATTGATAGAATACACATTCCATCAAAAAATTCTATAAATGTTTAGTATCTCTTAATTCCAACCCAATTTATATATCAAACAAACAATCCAAAAACATAATGGACATGTACATAAAGATTGACACACCTCATAATAAAATGAGGGGAAAAAAAGGGGGGGAAAGGAGAGAAAAAGAGAATTGATGGGGAATACAGGTAAATTTGATCCCAATGGAATGGGGACCATAAAATATGTAATTTAAGAAAATGGAACCAACTCAATGAGCTCATTGAGCCCTCCAGGTGATTTACTACCCAAAGTGTAAATCTAATATTGTTCCCTCTGGAGAAGATAATTCTCCCTATCCCCCCTCCTAGGGTCTCTAGGGATGACAAGAGATGTAAATGCTCCATTATCTTAACTTTATGGGCCCTGGTAGTGCGCTCCACGTATGGCTTCCCACAGCCGCAGGTCAGCAAATAAATGACAAATTTGGCATTACAATTGATAAAAAAAATGGTTTTGTATTGCTGACCCGTCTCTGTTGATACAAACCTGGAAACTGGTTTCATATACATACATATTTTGCAATGGAGTCATCTGAAGGAGCCCTTGGGTTAATGCTGATTACTAGATACTTTAGTCTAAAAGACTCAGTGTCACATAGTTAGCAATTGTCTTGGCTCTCTTAAATACAAACCTGGCACAATTTCTAAAGATGTTCTCAAGAGCTCGGCCCACAGCTAAGATGCCCCAATGGCGATTTATTATATTTTTAATTTGATCAGCTTGAGAACTAAATTTGGTAATAAAGAGTGGGGTATCCTGTATGGGACTCTTACATCTTAAGTTCTGAAACAATGTAGGCCTCTCCATACAGTAAGTTGAACTTCTTCAAAGACACAAATAAGGTCTAAGGGGGCTATGCACTAAGCGGGGAGCTTTTGCGCTGGCGTGAACTTTTTTTCACGTCCGCTAAAAAGTGAAGCCTTAGGCGTGATTCACTAAGGAGTTCAGCGCATTAATTATCGGCCGTGCTCAAATCTGCCATATGGTGCGTGCTTCCCCCCTCACCCCCTGTTATCGCGCTTAAAGTTCAAGTGTGATAGCTGATAGAAAAAAAGCCTCCTGTAACATTTGCATGGAGATTCTTCATCTCCATGCACGGCTGTTACAGGCGATCGTACAGTAATAATATACATTTTAATAATATTCTACATGAGCAGGGGGTCACCGGAGCAGAACCGTATTGCTTTCAGCCTCGGGGACCCCCTACTTAATGAGATACAGGCTCTGTTATGGGGTGCCAGTATCCCCTGCAGAATTTAAATTCCCCGGTCACGTGATATGGAAGTTTAAAAAGTACAGTGGATACCGGCACCCCATAACAGGGCCTGTATCTCATGAAGTAGGGGGTCCATGAGGCTGAAACCAATGCGGTTCAGCTCTGGAGACCCCGTGCTCATCTACACTATTATAGCAATAAATAAAGCTAATTGGGAAGAAGTTTGGCATCTTCACACTAACGCAATTAAGGTACCCTGATGTTCGTGTATGTCCCCTTAGTTTCCTGGGGGTATCTGTGTGAGAATCCATGGAAGGAGTGAATCCCTTCATTATAGTATCGTTGTAAAATAATTTGTATATATATATATTTTTTTTTTTATGCAGATGGTAGTGTAGGTGTTAAGTGCTGAAATGCTGAAGTGATGATAATTAGCCAAGCTCCTGACAATCATTCGAGTTACACTTTCACGTGTCAAATTTAATTGTACACCCTATATAAAGCAAAAATATTTGCACAGGTAATTGTACTGACTATTGCAAGCCTGTAGAAAACCAGCAAGGGAGTGTCAATGGAGGAGGTGTTGTCCAGTATGCAGAGTAGACAGGTGAACAACCTACAGAAAGAGCAGTAGATGATAATTATCCTAAAAGCCTAAATAAATTGAACAATGTGACAATAATTATTGTACAAAAAATGTATAATGAATAACCACTGATACTTGATGCAATCCCATGTGTAGCTCAGCAACGTGTGTCTTTCATGTATATCAAATACCCTATATAAAGCGCCCATTTTCTTGATCGTTTGTCGGTGCTGTTGGGAGGAAGGGCGAGATAGACTGGACTTGGTGGTAGGAGGAGTGAGTTGTTGATTTGTGAGTTGTTGGTGAATATTGAGTGAGTTGTCTTGTGTTATTATATTGTTTTATCTACATTTTTGTATTGCTAGTGTGAAAGAACTTTGTTAGTGTGTCATTTTTGTTTATATTTGTTTTTTGTGACTGAGTGACTGAGTGACTAAGTGAAATAGAGAGGATGAGTGGACGTGGGAGTGGACGTGTGAGTGGATGTGTGAGTGGACGTGTGGGTCGTGAGTGGATGTCTGAGTGGTGCAGTGGCTGGAGGAGTGGTGGAGCATGGGAGTGGAGGAGTTGCGGTGGCTGGAGGAGTGGTGGAGCACGGGAGTGGAGGAGTGGCGGTGGCTGGAGGAGTGGTGGAGCGTGGGAGTCGTGAAGTGGCGGTGGCTGGAGGAGTGGTGGTGCGTGGGAGAGGAGTGGCACGTACAAGTATGGTCCGTCCTGCCAGGGCAGGTACGTCCCGTGCCAGTACGTCCCATGAAACTACTCCAGGTGGGGGAGTGCAGGTGGGGGAGGTTAGCGGTAGTAGTGGACAGGGAGAGCGGGACAGTGTCCAGCATCCGACCAGTGATGCAGAGCAGGCTGATGCTGGAAGTGATGAGGGACCACCATCAAGCAAGGCGCATGCGGAAGGCATAAGAAATCCATGGTTTAACCCTCGGGAAAATGACATACTTGTGGAAGGTGTCATTGCTTCGTTTGACCAACTATATGGCTCATTGTCATGTAAGAATATTTGTTTAATGATTATATTCAAATAATGAATTGTTTTTTTTATTTTTACATTCAATTATGTTAGTGAAATAAATTAGTTACGTAACATTGAGCTGGTAAACATGTATGCTATAACGGAGGTGTGCTGCTGATTGGGCACATTTTATTAATCACGAATGTGCGCATGACATAGCCAAATAGGTGTCTGTAACTATATGTACTGGTTGGTACACTTATTAATATATTAGCATACATTATGAAATCACACTAGTTAAATGTACATTAACCTATAAGCATGTACACAGCTAAAACGAAGACCAGTCACAAGAGTAAACTGTGGTCACAGATACGCAGATCGGTATCTGCATCAGGCGTCTATAGATAAACGTCAGAGACGTGCAAAAAATGCTTTGGGGATATAAAACTGCAGCTAAAGAAGAAGATAGCAAGGGCCGAGCGCCAGGCATGTGGGAGAGGAGGCGGCCCTCCAGCATCTTTAAATTTACGTTCCTACGAGGAGAGAATGTATCCCATCACTTATTTTTGGTATTGGAGGGAACAGGGATGTCAGGCCCTCTACCTCACTGTCGACACCAGGAGAGTTGTATGCTATTAAATCAATCTTTAATACATAAATAAGGACAGAAATGCAAGCATTTATACATACAGTATAAAAAGAACTTGAGTTTATATGATGTGATCAAGGAATGGCTAAATTACACAGGGCTCTCTGTTAACTTTGTCAAAACCATGCTTGTTATTTAACTGATACAAGTTGTACAGTAAGTTTATTGCATCAAAATATGTACATTAACAATGGATGTACAGGCAAATTAAGAACAGGAGCCCATAATTACTTTGTCATTATGTTGATAGTATTTTGTTTTTGTTTATGATATAGTTATTGCTTAAGACATTGAGTCTGATGTCTCCACAAGCCAAAATATTGAAGATGTCATAAGTGAGGAGGAAATGTTTGTGGATCCACAAGATATTGATATCCCAGATCTTCTTGTCCCTGATGCAGAATATTCATCACCAGATTTAATGCTACTCCAGGATCCTGATCATCCTGGAACAGACGAAGACGACAATGAGCCTATCCAAGCAGGCCAAGGCGACAAGATATGTGCTGAAGCATTGGTCAATCTAAGTAGCTTAGAGGGCATCTTTTTCCAGAATCAAAAGGCTGTTGCAGACAGACAGGCAAAAACAAATGAAAATATCTATCAGGAAATTAAGACCATAAGAGTCCTTATGACGCAACAACAACAGACTCTCCAAAACATGTCAAATAGCCCGAGTATTATAGCCCCATGTATGTCACAGGTAGTGGCACACGTATAGGCACAGGCACAGCCACAGCCACAGCCAGAACCATAGCCAAAACCAGAGCCATAACTAGAGGCAATGGCAGAGCAGGATCCAGAGCCACTGGCTCAAGCACTGGCACTGGCACTGCCACATCAAATGGCACAAGCACTGGCATTGGCACTGGCCCAGCCCCAGGCCCATGCACAAGCACATCAACTGGAACAAGCACTGGCATTGGCACTGGCCCAGCACCAGGCTCTTGCCCATATACAGGCACTATTCCAGGCTCAGTCCCATCAACAAGCACAATCATTGGCACAGCCACAGTAACTTCAATCAGACTTAGAACTATGCAACTAATTTTTACAGATTTATTATAAATCATTCTTCCTGAGGTTCCCAGCTGAAGTTAACCTAGTCAGTGCTGCACTGCAGACTAGACATACACTGGCGACACACTTTATTTGAGCTCGGCTAGTCCCACGAATTCGGGTATACCCGGGTGTATTGAGGTTTGTGACTCTTTTCTGCCCGAGTGCATTGAGGTATTTTCCAGGCAGGGATTGAAGCATTTTATTCCCGCTGGCTGCAATACTGCACAGTATATATATATATACTGCATTACAATTCATGAATTTATGCCATCTGGTAGACACGCGAAGCATTGCAGCCTATTAAATCCTAATCATTATCATTTAACAGATCAGCCGCCCGTCAGCCAGGCATGAACCCAGGCTGGGAAGGCAAACGCAACGGGGCTTGTCAGAGGTGAGGAGCGGTGCATTCCAGGTATCTGCCAGGTACATACTGGGTATTTGCTCGAATAAAGTGTGTCGGTGCAGTAGGTTTTCTAGGCATATAGCTGGTGGCTTTTATTTACCCTGTCACACTTATATATTTGTTGTGGTTATTTTGGGGGTTTAATATGAGCTTGTAGGTGTCCTGTATGTTTTACAATTCTTGTTGAGCTAGTCTTAGCTGATTGGAGGATGGCTCCTCCTACCTAATTGAAGCTCACCCCCTCCCACATTTAAATGGTTAACAGCTCACTCCATTGCATCTCCCACTCTCAGGGGGACTTGCTTGCTTGCAGTTTGATTGTGACAAATCTAATACAGAGTGATTTTCCTGGTAATGTACAGGTTAATAAGAGCTTCAATCAGACTTAGAACTATGCAACTAATTATGACAGATTTATTATAAATCATTTTTCCTGGTAATGCACAGGTTATTAAGAATTTATATTAGTGTTAGGTACCCTTGAGATGTGGTCTGCCGTGTAGTGGCTCAAGGGCTAACAACACTTTGGCCAAAATGTTAAACTAAAAGACCATTTTATTTAATAGATATCTATACATATATATTTAGGCACTGTACCGTGTATAAGTTTCACTGGATGTGCACTGAGCTCTGTCTGTGTTTCATGAGTTGTCTCTGGTTTTAAATAGATATTGCCATGCTCAGTAGCACTCCTCTGTGACACTTATATGCTTATATCTATTTTGTGGTGGTTATTTTGGGGGTTCAATATGAGCTTGTAGGTTTCCTGTATGTTAAACAAACATACTGAACAATGTGCAATAATCAAGTGTGTATGAGAACATATTTCATGTGCATACTGTACATGTGAACTAAACAGCATTGCATTTCTCATGTGTGAAGGATCTACAGAGGCGACCGCCTTTAGTCTCATCAATTTTAGTCTAAATCGGCTAGATCCGCGATTTTCACATTATCCCGGTTATGTGCGGTTTTGTGTCGTTTTCGCCCGGAGTGAACTGCGTTATTTTCGCGCTCGTGATATTAGCATTTTATTCTCGCTGTATGCAATATTGCAATGCCGTGTAAAAACTCAGGGGGCGTTTGCGAGCTGTTATCTTGGAAGTCTAATACCTTCGCGGTTCAACCTACGTCAGTACACAGTCTTTGTGTGCGCGCGCAGTAATTGTAAATTTGCATATTTAAAGTATACATGCATTTGCGGTGCTGTGCTGCTGTACAGTATGTCTCGTTTGAAAATTGTTGAAACGCATAGGCGTGTAAAGTACTGTAACAGTGTCACATTTCTGCATATTCAGTGCTCTCCCTTCGCTCAGGATAATTAACTGCACTGCAGGGTATTTCAAATTCTTATCTTCTGTGCAATGCAGTACATCTCTCCCACACCTTTCCTTTGAACGTGTGTCTGGTTTCAATCACATTCCTGCTTGACAGCAGGAATTTACTGCGCATGCGCCTGTAACTTCGCCCACCACTGCTTGCTTGCCTGAGTGAGTAACCAAAAAAACAATAAAGAATTTTTTTTTATTGTAATTTTTTTTCTCCACAAGCCTGCAAAAACCATCTTACTGTAGCTTTTGTCTGCGACCTTGTGCGTTTGACTGCACAAGGTTGATTTGTGTGCTTTTTACGTACTGTATTTGGGGGTGTATTATTATTATGAACTGCTTTTTGAAATTAAAGTATGTCTTTAGCTTTGAACTACATGCGGCTGTCTTTAATTTTTGGAATCTTGCCATTGTGTTTTGAATCCGTCCATAGCCGAGCTTCAAAGCCTCACTGCATGTAATTCTTGTTCAGATGGGAGCTATTTAGCTGCTTAGCATGAGTCACCCAACCCCCCCCCCCTCTCCACAGAGTCATTCGACAGACACCTGCACAGTCATTCATTTTCTGAAGTTAGTCATTGTGTTTTTAATCCGTCCCTAGCCGAGCGTCAATCGCCTCACTGCGCCTGCGTGTACTCTAAGCCTCTTTGAGATGGGAGCTAGCTGCTTACTGCGCATGAGTCACCCAACACCCCCCCTCTCCACAGAGTCGTTAATTTTCTGAATTTTGCCATTGTGTTCTTTATCCGTCCATAGCCGAGCTACAGTACAGTACAAAGCCTCACTGCGCCTGCGTGTAATTCTCTTTGAGACGGGAGCTTTGAGGCTTTGTTTACGGCAACGTTTTCGGAAATCCCTTCTAGAATTTGATTTGCACAGAGCATCACCTTGATATTACAATAATAATAATAGCATGTTTTTGTATAGCGCTGTTAGTTACAGTATATGTAGCGCTTTCCAGAGACATTTTGCAGACACAGGTCCCTCCCTGTCCTGTGGAGCTCACAATCTACTGTATGTTTTTGGTGCCTGAGGCACAAGGAGATAAAGTGACTTGCTTTTTATGTACTGTATTTGGGGGTTGTATTTGGGGGTTTATTGATCAAATTATTATGATGAACTGCCTTTTGAAATTACTGTACTCTACTCTACAGTATGTAATTTCTTTGAACTGCAGCACAACTAATCCTTCATCCCTCACCCACGCACACACAAACTCTTTTCGACAGACACCTCCACAGAGTCATTAATTTTCTGAAGTTAGTCATTGTGTTTGAACCCGTCCCTAGCCGAGCGTCCATCGCCTCACTGCGCCTGCGTGTACTCTAAATCTCTTTAAGATGGGAGCTAGCTGCTTACTGCGCATGAGTCACCCAAACCCCCCCTTCTCCACAGAGTCATTCGACAGACACCTCCACAGAGTCATTCATTTTCTGAAGTTAGTCATTGTGTTTTTAATCTGTCCCTAGACGAGCGTTAAAAGCCTCACTGCACCTGCATGTACTCTAAGCCTCTTTGAGATGGGAGCTAGCTGATTACTGCACATGACTCACCCAACCCCCCTCCCCCCCAACCCTTTGAGGCTTTGTTTATGGTAACGCTTTGGAAAATCCCTTCTCGAATTTGAAATGTAATTCTGATTTGCACAGCATTGTGAGAATTGAGAGTATAAAAACCCATTAACTGATTCCTGTTGTTTTGACAATCATTCTTATACTGTGGGGGTGGGGGGGTGTGGTTGTCAATGATTATGATTACCAGGAATGTGAATAAATATTTATTTTATTTCATCAGGAACAAAAAAATGTATGGTCCTTCAGCTGCTGCCAGACCATTTCGATCGGATTGAAGTCTGGCGATCTGTCATTGGAAAAAAAGGACAATTAGTTTAAGAGATACAGTACACAGTAAAAACAGTGGGGAAAAAAATGAGACACGGTCTACTGCACTTACTCCGCTGGCGTCTTCACCCAGTTGATACCGCGCTCAAGGATATGCGCTGTTGACGCGGTGTGCTTCAGATCGTTGACCTGGTGTAAGCAGGGACCATTGGGGAACTCGCGTGTGATATATTGCATTGTCTCAGGGACAATGTTGTCTTGGAAGAAAGCTTTATTCATTATTCCTATAGCAAGAAAAGAAAAGTCCTCAAAAAACTGCACAATAGTACTGTACAGTGCATACAGTAAGGTTACACTAGTAAAGTACAGTGCATAAGGCTACATTATATTTGATATATTTTACCTTCAAAGATAACAATGCATCCTGGTCCACGCCTAGAGATGGTACCCCACACGTGCAGCTTCACGGGGTGTTTTGGCCGCGGCTTCAAAGATATGCGGCCTTTTTTGTAGAATGCAAAGCTTGCAAATCTCTCCAGCGACACAGTAGACTCATCAGTGAAGATGCAATCCTGGAAAGTCTCCCCACTGTCGATCCATGCCTGGGCCTGGACCACTCTTTTGATATTGTTTACGTCCCGTATCATGGGGTACGCTCTGTAATGACAAGGTATAAATAATTTTAGCGGTACAGTACAGTTTCCTAAACAACACTTTATCTCCTGTACTATTCAGTACTAACCTCACACGTCCATATTTCCATCCAATGCTGCATCTCATCTTCTTTATGCTGCTCTCGGATACAGTCAGATTGTGCTTTCCTGCAGATTGTTTTTGACCCTTAATGCACTCTTCTCATCATTCTCCTCACTTATTTTGTCCACCAGAAGAGTTGTCTCCCTACAATGTAAAGAAAATATATTGTTTTATTAATATGCAGCAATATAAAATTTATATATAAATATACAAAATATATATACTGTTGTAATATAAATATACAAAATATATACAGGCATACCCCGCTTTAAGGACACTCACTTTAAGTACACTCGCGAGTAAGGACATATCGTCCAATAGGCAAACGGCAGCTTGCGCATGCGCCTGTCAGCACATCCTGAACAGCAATATCGGCTTCCTACCTGTACCGAAGCTGTGCGCAAGCAGGGAGACTATAGAGCCTGTTACAAATGTGTTATTTACATCAGTTATGCACGTATATGACGATTGCAGTACAGTACATGCATCGATAAGTGGGGAAAAATGCAGTGCTTCATGTTAAGTATATTCTCGCTTTACATACATGCTCCGGTCCCATTGCGTACGTTAATGCGGGGTATGCCTGTATACTGTTGTAATATAAATATAAATATACAAAATATATACTGTATACTGTACTGACATAAATATAAATATACAAAATATATATACTGTACTAATATAAATATAAATATACAATATATATACTGTACTGATATAAATATACAAAATATACATACTGTTGTAATATAAATATAAATATACAAAATATATACTGTATACTGTACTGATATAAATATAAATATACAAAAAATATATACTGTACTGATATAAATATAAATATACAAAATATATACTGTACTGATATAAATATAAATATACAAAATATATATACTGTACTGATATAAATATAAATATACAATATATATATATATATATATATATATATATATATATATATATATACTGTACTGATATAAATATAAATATACAAAATATATATACTGTACTGATATAAATATAAATATACAAAATATATATACTGTACTGATATAAATATAAATATACAAAATATATATACTGTACTGATATAAATATAAATATACAAAATATATATACTGTTGTAATATAAATCAACAGAAATAACAAAAATATTAGATTTAAATAAAAATGTATTTTATTTTTAAGTTGTATAAATATACTTACGCGTTAGTTACCCTTGTTGCCCTTTTGCGGTCTCTGTTTTTTCCGTGTGCATGATAGCTCACGGTGGTTGCTGGCACAACGATGCCAGAAGTAGCTAGCCAGCGTTGGATAGCAGCAATTCGGTGTCCGCTCGTGTACATCTCCTTAATTCGCATGCTGAGCTCCTTGGAAATCTTTTTAACAGGCATTTCTGCGAGTAGAAAGAAATACAAACACAAGAATGTATATTCGATGTTTAGTCGATGTGTATTCAATGTGCAGTGAATCCACAAAATGGATGGTGTATTTATATGGAAATTACTCACATTAGAGTACGCCCACTTTCAACACCTGTACCTGGTTGCCATGCATAAAAGGTTACACACTTTGCATAGCCCACCACTCGATGATCTTTATCTGAACTTGCCCTTGTCCAGATACTGCATTGTGCCACCTGCTTCCATGGAGCAACCCCGATTCTACGGATGCAGGAACCCACTCGCCTCAGCCGTGCCTGTCATGCAGAAAAAGCGAAAGGCGGTTGCCGTTTCCATGCCAAGGCAAAAGCGACAGGCTAAGGCCAATAAAGAAAACCTTCTGCTGACCCCAAAGGCTAAGGGTTTTCATAGACGTCAGCCTTATTATGTCAAGAAGATATACGGTGATGTACTCTCGACGCAAAACGATTGGCAGCCAACCCATCGAACCCGCAGACCACTTCCTCACATACGCTTCGACGACTCTGACGCCGCTGTCCCGGAAATCTTCAGCCCGTCTTTTCCACCCCTCATCCTTGACGCTGCCGCCACCCTCACGGAAACCCACAGGCCATCTTCTCCAGTTCTATCCGACGACGCTGCCTCTGAAATCCACGGGTCACTTTCTCCTTTTCTCTTAGACGACTCTGCTTCTCGCCTGGAAATCCAAAGGTCACTTTCTCCATCCCTCTTCGACGATGCTGCCGCTTCTCCTCTACCGGATATCCACAGGTCACCTCTTCCACTCTTCTTCGACGTCGCTGCCGCTTCTCTCCATGGAACCCCCATCTCATCCTCCATTGCACCCATCCACCCAGATGTTCACACACCATGCACAAGAAGCAGCTTGTTATACCGGATGCTGAATGGGATAAGTGTGGATCTCCCCAGGAACTCTATTGTGCTAGCAAAGATAGATCTGCTTCTGGAGACAATGCTAAATGTGGAGCAACGGATGCTACAAATGGATAAACGGATGATACATATGGATCAACGGATGCTAGATATGGATCAACGGATGCAACATATGGATCAACGGATGGATCGACGAATGGAGAAGATAGAGGCTGACATAGCGGGCATACATTATTTGCTCGGTGTTAATGCCCCTGTTTCCCTGACGCTGGAGCAGGGGGGTGACATGGATGTGATGAATGGGACCTTCAACCCCCTTCCATCACCAAGCGCACCCCCTCCACCAGAAGATGTAGTGTACATGTATGCCGTTGAGGAGGACATGACAACCCCGTCAAGACCACGCCAGGAGACAACACGGCGACGAAGACCGGAGGAAAGCTTCCTCCCAGACAACCTACCATCGCTCGTCGCCTCAAGCACACCCGCTCCCAAAAGACCTACAGTCGCTCGCATCGATACGGTGCCCAACATCACCCTGTGCGATCTGCCACCGGCGCTCAGGGAGAAGTATAGGGTAAAGAGTGCTGGTGCACCCCACAAGTATGCCTTGTTACTTTTTAAGCACCATGTTCCCTACTTGTTGTACTGCGACTGGGCCTTCAAAGTGAACTACGACGGAAATCGTGTTTTAACTAGCTGTCCACACACACAGGACCTGCACAAAACTTTAAATGCCATGGCTAATCACTTTCACGTAAATCACGTAAAAAAGGCGCTTCCTGCCAATTTAAGACGGAACATTCGGGATGAAATGCGGCGCTTATATCCAATTACAGATCCTGAAATGAAAGGCGTTCGAGACTGCATTAGTGGCGTTTTGCGCCATGCAAGGAATCGGCCATGGACGGACAATGCGGAGGACTTTCTGTAAGACCATACTGTTGTGCTGAACTGTATTGTACTCTACATGATTTGACCTGCTATACTTAAATAAAGGAGATGTTGTTGTGCGTTTTTTTACTTGTATTTATACAGAAATGTTTTAACTTGCTGTCCACACACACAGGACCTGCACAATTCCAGTCCCTGTGGGCCGCAAACAGGCACGGTTTTCAAGGTTGTCCTGAAAACCTGCCCTGTTTGCTGCCCTCGAGTACTGTAGTGGTGCAGGTCTGACTGACAGTTTTGCACACTATCCCACTGTACTTTATATGTTTCTTTAATAAAGGAGATGTTTCGTTTGTATACTGTATTTTATGAATAAAGTGTTTTTTGTAATCACAGGTAAGGCCATCGACAGACAATGCGGAGGACTTTCTGTAAGACCATACTGTTGTGCTGAACTGTATTGTACTCTACATGTTTTGACCTGCTGTACTTAAATAAAGGAGATGTTGTTGTGTGTTTTTTTTACTTGTATTTATACAGAAATGTTTTAACTTGCTGTCCACACACACAGGACATGCACAATTCCAGTCCCTGGGGGCCGCAAACAGGCACGGTTTTCAAAGGTTACCCTGAAAACCCGCCCTGTTTGCTGCCCTTAAGGACTGTACTGGTGCAGACTGTTTTGCACACCATCCCACTGTACAGTATATGTTTTGACTTGTCGTTCTTTAATAAAGGAGATGTTGCGTTTTGCTTATTTTATGAATAAAGAATTTGTTTTTAAAACATGTGACTGTAAACCATACTGACTGACATAAATGTTTTCACAAATGTAGCAGTAAACCATACACCTGTTGATGTTTTGAATTGCTGTGCACTTAAAATGTTTCTACATTGTACAGTATTTGTAAATAAATGTTTTTGTACTTACTCCACCAATAAAAGAAAATGTTGATTTGTTTTACATTATTCCATTTGCTCCTTTGCTACTGTAACAAAATACATTGTTTCTAGAATGTCGAGACATACTGCACTGTATACTGTAGGCATGCTCAGTATAAGAGTATTAAAAAAAATAGAAGACACAAAATGCATAGTTTTTATTTTTTCGGGTTTATTACACAGTATACTGAACTGTATATAAAAAGTATTGTACAGTATACTGTACGGCCGGAAAACATCAGCATGCTGTTTCAGGTACAGTATTCTATCCTAATCAATAACAACGGCCACTAAACTGTAGACTCCGGTACGTGGGTTTTTAAATCCGATTCAGCAGGCATTGTTACACAAAGCGATATTATCCATCGAAATCCCTCCATTAGCCGTTTTCTTTTCTGAGGAAAAACAAAAAGAAAAGTTTTACTGTAATGGTCAGCCCCTCAAATAAGTTCCCAGCCAGTCCCACCAATAATTTTCTCGGGGGGCGTCTCCTGTTCACATGCGCATGCGCCTACCGTCGATGTAATGACACGCATACTGTATGCGTTTCAAGAAGGTTCCAATGCGCATGCGCCTAGTGTTCCACCAATAGTTCAGTATCTGCAGTACAGTACTGTAGAAGCCGCTCAGCCAATAATATTGCTTACAGGAGAATCGCTTGACTTTTGAATCGCACCGATATTGATACTGTATTGTCAAAATAAAAAAAACACAGAAAATAATACGGCAACATTACTCACCATAGAATTTCCCATTCAGCTGGCGCCGGCGCCGGTCCACTGCCAGTCCAGCATTCTTGATCATCCACGTCGATAGTTTGCAGCGGGACTAGTCCACCTGTAGTCAGCTGATGAGGCTGGAAATTGCTTAGGTACATGCAAGCTTGATCGAAACTGCACACGAAATCTGGCTCAGGCTCAGGGTTGTCACTGACGGCGGGACCGTCATTGGAAGCCGGTGCTGGTGCATTGCTTGTCAGCGACTGTCGTTTCTTAGTTAGTTTTAACACGACCCTTCGCCTTTTGCCGTCATCATGATCATAGATACAGAAAAAGCCGGTGAAACACACCAATACCCTCCAACAAATTGTGGCTCAATACGATAAAAACAGGGATCGCTACATAACCTTTTCCTTATTGCACGCTTCCACGTATGAGGAGTTGGCAAAAATTTGTAAAAGTCAAAGTTTTCGACAAAATACTGATAAATTTGAACAACTGTTGCCATCTTATCCTCTGTTGCATTAATCGCGGCCCATATCAAATACGCGTAACTTCTGTCGGGTTTTTGGAAAGCGGGCTGCACTTGAACACTCATGGCGGGCGGGTCTCTGGAGAATACTGTAACCGAAACTTGTCTTTGTCTTTCTTTAATATGAAAAGCCTAAATTGATACATTTTTGCAACCTCTTCCTTCAGTCTCAAGGCCAATTTACAATAGCACACTGTGGTATCTTTTTTAAACGAAACACCTGCAAGTCGACACATTACTGAAGCGCATGCGCATTATAATTCATGAATATCTGCCATCTGGCAGACACGCGAAGAATTGCAACCTATTAAATCCGAACCATTCTCAATAAACGCATCAACCGCGCGTCATCCGCGCATGACCCGTGGCTGGGAACGCAAAATGAACGCGGCATGCGCCAGGTGAAGAGCGTCGCATTCCAGGAAAAAGCCAGGGAAAAAACGGCGATTTGTTAGAATAAAAGCTGCCGCAGTATGTATCTGAAGCTTACATTACAAATATCTACTTATTTCGTATTCACAGAGAAAAATAGTAATGATAGTTGCTTTCAATTTTCACATGTTTAATGTGTGTTTCGTAGTTTACCTACTGATTTATGTTGAATACGCAAGCACAAATTATCACATACACTGACCAGCTGTATGTTGGAGAAGAATACATGAACACTTCTTCCTTTGTATAATGACCGTGTACAGTGTTGTGCACATAATGAAACTTTGGATACTTTGTAAGAAGCTGATTTTAAGGAATCGTTTGGGTTACTTGACTCCATTCCCTGAAAAAGCATGCCATTCGAGATGTCTTCAAAAGAAAAACCTCTGTTCTCTTATGCCAATCTAATATATACAGTACCGCTATTCAAAACCAAATACAGAAAAAAGCTACTGTCTCACAGATATATCAATATATTACAGAGAACTGCCCTTATTATCAAAATCATCCAAAACCTAAGGTATGAAGAAATTCTATCCGCCGGACTTTATCAACCAATGCTTCTTTTATTCGAAACCCACCGTCTCTCGGAAACAGGGGTGGCTGTTGGTCAGTTTATGAATCCAGTATGCGTATGTCTGCTAATGGAAATTTCAGAAGACACAGAATAGTCGGGCACAACTACCATGATATAGGTGCCCGAAGCAGTGCCTTAAATGTTCAGCAGAATTTGTATTCTTTTCAACCGGAGTTGTCCAACCAATACCAGAAAACAAAAGCACCCTTTTTGACAGCACTCGTTGTATGTGATAGTGTAAAGATGAATGATTTAAAATGTAATCTTTTAATTCAACTAGTTAAAATAATTGTCCACCTTTGAAAAAGCGCCTCAGCGAAACGTGCGTCAGGTGGGAGGCGGCTACAGGACTGACGTCATGACGTCATGACGCTCACATGTCGGTTAGAGGGTGAGAGGCACTGCTAAGTGCCGGTTTGCTTGCTAGGAGGTACCTCGAGTGGTTAATTGGTAATGTATACACTTAACCAAGGGATTGTATACTTTATGAGCATTTTTGTGTAAGCTGCAGCATCACTGAGCCCTATTGGCATTTATGCTGGCACTGGAGCTATAATCTAGCTGCACGTGTGTGTACTATCGCACGGCTCTGTATACTCACAGAAGGTACCGTATATACTCTAATATGGGGGAACAAACTTAATGGTATTTTACCATCTGCAGGATTAATCAGCTTCCACAACCATGATGTTGGTTTTGTGGATATAACGCTGCTGCAGTGAGGGTGTTTTGAACTGTGTGTATATTTTCTCCCCTCCTTGTTTTGTTCTGCCTTATAACAGCAGCTGATTTACGTCTGCTGTTTGCATCAAACCATCCCCTCTTTTATGTTTGTTTGTTGTCACACTGCAGTATATTCATTGCTTTATATCGCACATTTTATTAAGGGGCTATAACTGGATACGGACTAGATCCGTGCCCCAGAGCCAGTTATCACACTTTGTGAGCTCTTGTGCCCAATATACACTACTGTCATCACTTAGGCAGTGAGTCAACATCCATCTACTATATACCCAGTATCTTCAAGAGGTATATACATGTGTAAGATCAGTCCCATGTTACCTGTTTTATTTACACAGGCTTTTTAAACCTTTTTATTGCTGCACTAGGAGGTTTACTCTCATATATGGGTTTCTTCTCTGCCATTAGTCAGTCTGGTTAGATTTTGATCAACCACCTAGTTTGCAGTTTAAGGACTAATTAATGTTGTCTGTTTTTTGTGTTTTGTCACCAATGTCAGTTGGATTTTTGGTTTTAATGTTTTGACAATTATTTTAACTAGTTGAATTAAAAGATTACATTTTAAATCATTCATCTTTACACTATCACATACAACGAGTGCTGTCAAAAAGGGTGCTTTTGTTTTCTAGTATTAATGTTGTTCTCTCTCTCCCCTTATTGCACCGTTGTATACATCACATATATATTTGAGGCAGACGCGAGGGTTCCCTTTCTCTTCCCCCTTCCCTAGAGTATACAACCAATACCAGAACCAGAACGGAGCTAGTTATTATGATAACATGCATAAAACCGACTTGGCTGGAGCAGATGAAATGCCACAAAGTTACTATCTGTTTCCGCCTCAATACATTCCACAATATCCAAACTGTTATGGAGTAAGGTACAATCCTACCGAGCTGAACACACCGAACAATGAATTGATTGACTACAGCGGCTACCTCGCAAACACCCCTTCCATGACTGCACTGAATATGAGTGCAATATAATGCAGGTAACTAAAACGGAAGGACTTTATACAATCTATGAATCGCTTATGATGACAGACATATGCGTTCGAATCATGACGCATGCGCGTACCATATGGGAAAAAAGTTTTGTTTTTAAAAGTTAAAGTGCCCCTTTTACCTTTTATCCATCTTCTGATAATATAACAGAGATCGCGGTGTGAAGATATCCAATATCCAATATATATAGAAGTGCTACTGATAGTATAGTAATGGAGGGACAAATTTGTCCCTGAGGAAGCTCCTTTGCTGGAGGGAAACGCGCGTTGGACGCGCCATGTTGTCAGTCTCCTACTTGGAGCTGCTTTTATGTAGTGTTCTGTAGTCTCCTGGCTTTATCTATGTAGATCTGTATTGGGTACTCCACTAACACTCAGTGCGCAAGCATTCCTGCTCTTTATATGATATGACCATTTGGAGTGTGCTGTAGAATGATTCAATGATCAATATGCTGTGAACATTTGCTTCACTATGCTGTGAATCATTTACCCTCCATTACTATACTATCAGTAGCACTTCTATATA
This sequence comes from Ascaphus truei, assembly GCF_040206685.1. NCBI lineage: Eukaryota > Metazoa > Chordata > Amphibia > Anura > Ascaphidae > Ascaphus > Ascaphus truei. The sequence goes on from NC_134485.1 coordinate 298,708,520, forward strand.
TATTGGATGGTAATACATTTATAACTAACATTCTTAAGTGCTCTGTGGCTTACAAGTCTAAGCAGGACTGCTGTATTTTCACGACACATCTTAGTCACTGAGTTTGTACATTTATTTATTTACAATTACAAGTGTACCTGATCTCATAGGTGCCCCAGAGGGGTTCATACCCTGACTAAGTAGCGTTCTGTGTCCTGAAGCCTCTACTACTAATTGTTGTTTGAGACCACTCCAACACACATTCACTGACACAGACGCTAGGTATTGTCAATTTAATCTATTTTTAATGCACAATACACGACGTTTTTGGTAACATATGTTTTATGGAAAATATATTAAAAGTTAATTTTAAACTAAGTAGGAGTGCAGTATAGTGAATTCTTTTAGGAGACACATTCATTTTGTGTTTTCCTTCCCCCCCTTTTTGATTCAGAATGAAATCTTGTAAAATAAAGTTTGTAGGAGTAATTTCCCAGGAGCGGGAATTACTTGTGAAAGCCTTGGTCTGTTCTCAAATCTGCCGCTGCTGAAATGGCACTTGGAATCTTGATGAAACTTATGAAGCTAGATGAATCTGATTCCCAATTGGCTGCAGTAGTTCTTATAGGGTTCAGAACCCTATACCTAACAAGTGCAGGCAATCTGTCCATGAGAATAACTTTTCCCACCTATCCCAGAGTTGCCAATACTTCAGAAACCTGGCAGGGGTGGTTTCCTATTCTGCTAAGGGCATGCTCCAACCTACAGCAGAGACTGCGACTATTCTAACACAAACCAGTGGCAATCGCCAAAAAGACCCAGGTACACCCAGGTACATTCTGGATACATGCCTTAAACTTGCCTTAAACTAGCCCCAGCATTTCTGCATTGATTAATGGCCCATCAGATTAACCGCGGGTGTCCCTGGCAGTCCCATTCAGTTTGATCCTATGGGTCATTCCTATGCTGTGTTAATCCTATGGGTCAATGCAGAAATGCCTTAAACTTGCCTTAAACTAGCCCAGCACATACCCAGCACATACACAGAAGACCGCCATAGACCACCAGGGAGACCGATTATCTCTGTTATTGGGTCATTAACGCAAAAATTTTCAGAATATGTTGATTTGTATCTACAAAAATACGCCACTACTGCAAAATCCTATCTAAGAGACACACTACAGGTTTTAGATATTTTATCGGAAGTACAATGGCAGGAAGAATATTTATTAGTAACCTGCGACGGAACATCATTGTACACCTAGACATGAGGATGGCTGTTAGGCAGCAAGAGAGGCTTTGGAGGGTGATTCATCGATCCCACACGAGCAGAAAACATTCCTGCTGGATGGAATTGAGATTATCCTGAAGCATAATCTCTTTTGGTTTGATGGCTCATTGTTCTTACAAAAGTGTGTCACGGCCATGGGGACTAGGTTTGCTCCAAGTTACGCAAATATTTTTATGGCGCATTGGGAAGAGAGTAACATCTGGGCAGGTAACCCTTTTGGAGCAAACCTAGTCCTATGGAAGAGATACATCGATGATGTGATCTTCATTTGGCATGGAAGCAGCGATAACTTGGACCTCTTCTTGGGTCATATCAATGACAACCAGGTAAACCTGAGTTTTACGTCTATGAGCAGTCCAATAAGCATCAACTTCCTTGATCTGACAATATATATTGAGAACAACACCATAAAAACTAAGACATACTTCAAGGAGGTTGATGCTAATACAGTAACTTTCTTTTAAATAATAGCTGCCACCATCCTAGTTGGCTGAGGAACATACCTTATGGCCAACTTTGTTGCATTAGGTGTAACTGTACAGAGGTGGAAGTGTTCAATGAACAAGTTAATCTTTTGAAAGTAAAGTTCGAGGAGCGGGAGTATCAACCAGAGATTATTGAGAAAAATTTAGTGAGAACATTAGGGCTAACAAAGGAAGAACCTATGAAGCCGAAACAAAGAATGAGGAACACAGAATGTATAGTACCTTTTATTACACGCTATAACCGCGAAGCTCACAAGATAAGTAATATCCTTAGAAAACATTGGCATGTTTTATGTAAAGATGTAGTTCTAAGGGACCACCTACCAGAAGCCCCGCGCGTGATCTTTAAACGGGCTGATAACATTAAAATGCAATTGGTTCCAAGCGTGTATAGCAAGGAGACAACAGTATCAAGTACTAACTGGTTGCCCAAACCAGTCGGCTTTTTCAATTGTTTCAATTGCAAGGCCTGCAAGCATGCATCAAGGGACAAATTGAACTTTAGTTCTAACATCACTAAAAAGCTTTTAAGACAAAACAATTTATCAACTGCAAAACGACATTTGTCGTATACCTGCTGGAGTGCCCATGTGGTCTCCAGTATGTGGGCCGGACCTCAAGAAGTCTAAGGGTCCGCATACTGGAACACATAGGCAACATCAGAAGGAAATTAACAACTCATAGTGTCCCCCTGCACTTTAGCCAGGTCCATGGGGGCGACCCAATGGGATTATCATACAGGGGAGTGGAACTGGTTGCAGAAAACTGGAGAGGGGGGGATAGACTCAGACGTCTCTGGCAAAGGGAGACGTTCTGGATATATCAGTTGAAGACCCTAACCCCCCATGGTCTGAACGTGGATTTAGATATTGCTGCTTTTGTGTAACTTAGAGAGGGACACCATCTATATGCATATATATTCCCTAAGTCTTTAGTTGGGGTTAGGATCAGTCCCTATCCTGCAAGTATTGATGATCCGCTATAACGCTATTGCAATTAGAACTAAATCTGTTCTTTTAATCTTCCCTTTTTTTTATTTTTTTTTATTTTAGATACATGGACAAATATCTATTGACACATCTATACTTTTTTAGATTATACCTGTGCTTTATGGTCATGTATAAAATATTTGCACGCCCTAGATTTTAAATACATTTAATTAAAAAGTTTATATTTATGAATTGTTTGTATTGTTAGGAATTACCTGTTAGATTAATGGATTTGTTGAGAAATAATAACTTATTAATTTTGAAATGTATAAGGAATGTATTTTAATAGATTGGAAAATTTTAAGATTAATGCTGTTTAAGTTTTATGAAAGTTTGAAAGTTGATAACAGCCTCCTAAGTGAATTACTTTTAAATAAGAGTTTTTTTACATAACTGGAAATATACCTTGAAAGTGACAATGTTAGAACCATCATTATGATGGAAATGGATCTAAATGATCAATTGAAAGAGGACCGAATAATATTTGAGCCTACAACATCTAACCTAGTTGGAAGCAGCCCCTCCATGTAATGGCTGGACAGTAGAACTACCACAGCGAAATAAGTGCAAATTGGGACGTTTTTATATAATAATCTCCAATGATTGCCATTGGCAAGTTTTTAACAGGGTCTATATAAACCGTGAAGACCCCTTCTACCATACTTTTTGAGCCTGAGGAAGCCGTTTTTCACAGCTCTAATTCCCTGCGTGTTTTTGGACTACCATCTCTCCTCACTCCGGACGCAGAGAGCAGGCTACCTGTGAAGCGGTGTGTGAACCTTGCTGCGGTGGAGGGCCAGGGAAATACTATTTTATGTGAGTGCATTTGTGGTTGTCTTTTTATCCTGTAATAAACGCTTCTTTATACAAACGCTGACACCTTGCTGATACTTTACCTCACTTACCCGTAATTGCTGGATCGGAGAGGAAAGGGCTCTAATGTAAGCACTGAGAAGGGGAATACCCATGTGAAACCTTACCTGCCAGCAATTACTTGTGCCCTGCTCCTGGAATCGGCCTGGAATCGACCTGGATGGGTTAAATCCCCTACATCACACAGAAACCTTTCTGCATTCTTGCTTACACATGGCCGTGTAAGTACTTTAATATTATTGGTATATTTTACCTTGGCTCCTGTACCCTCATTCCCAATCTGACCACTCATCTGGAAGGGTCAGGTTTTACCATACAAGATACCCCTTTGCAACTCTACTCACACAGGGCCGTGTGAGTATTTCATTATTTTTATTATCATTATTTTTCATCTCACCCCCCGTTCACTCTAGAGGCCTTTTTGGCCCCATGTTTAAGTTTTAAACCTTGTTATCGTCGATTGGATATATGTTTTAACCCCTTGCTCCCCCTATTTCTCCTGTTCTACAGTATATTGTACCAAGGGCTCTGGACGTTCCCTTCTGGGGTTGTAGCAGAGTGATTTTTCAGCGTCACCTCTTGTCATTCTGAGAGACTTCAATTGTTGGTTTGAACTAGTAATTGTTTGCATCCTCCACCCTGACCCAATTATTTAAGGTAAGCGTCCGGTTTTCTTTTTCTCACAGAATTAAACCGGGCTAGTTTAAGGTAAGCTTTAGAATAGTCGTGGTCTCGTCTGTAGCACCTTTGCCACTTAGCATATGAGACCCAACCCCTCTACCTGGTGACAGTAAGTCTGGGCTGGGCAACCATTTGCCAAATGGCCTAGACTTCACACTAGGCTGGGGATACTTAGTTATCCCTCCCAACCTAACACCTAAGAAATCTGAGACTTTCAACTCCGGACTGTAACAGACATTGTGGCACAAAGCCAGCAGGTTGCCTTATATGTATACTATGTGGAGTGCTATAATAAAATGAGTGTTTCCCTGTCTCCGGTGTTCTGAATGAAAGCCCAATTTTTCCTATCATGTTTTATACATCAATATAGGGGGAATTTGATTCATCAATTTTTATGAAACATTATAAAAATTGAGATATGGTCATTTTGTATGTTTCTATCTGAACTACATGCACAGCCATTATCAGAGCGCTAGGAGCCTCCTAACAGAAGTTTGCCAAAAGCCACATTTTATTCTCTAAGCGCGGGACTTAGAAACATTATAATCTCGCCACGGTTATACAGTACATGGTGAGAGAGACTCCGACCCCATATGCTTGGTTCTGGGGGTTTGGGCACATACTGGGGGACCCTTGAATGTGATTTATCCCGCTGTTCTGTCTTACTGTTCTGGTCGGTGCTGAAGCAGGGAGACCTAACTGCTTCTGAGGGAAGATTTTTTCCAGTGGTCTGTGTCTTCATGTCCCCAGGAATCTGGTAGGATTCCTGGGTACATTTTTGGGGTAGCCAGCAACTCTGGTCCCCTTCTACCCAAACACACCCTGACAACATTTGTACCATAAAATCCTCCCTGAAACTCTCGCCCTGCGAATCCACACTGGTTGGTACTCCTGGAACAGTATAACACACATAAATATTTTATTACAATGCTGTTCCCATGCCATAATTGGGTTGACGAGCTGACACATCAAACTCCCCAATATGGCTCAGGGGCACCCAGCTGGGCATAATACCTTTATTATTGGCCTTGGTACCCCCTCACCGTCACACTGTTGTGTTTATTTTGGTTTATTGTGGGTAGCTGGGGTGGGTGAAGGGGGTAGTAGTCCCAAGGATGTGTGTTTAGGCCTATCGGGTGGGTAGAGGGAGGGGTTAACTACTTCATTACCTTAGCTGTATTAACCGCTAAGGTAATGAAGGGGTTAAGTCCACCTGCAACCCCCCCGCAAGTTCAAAACACACACCAAGGGCATAGATACTTCAAAGTTGTAACACTTCACATACGTTATTGCACTATATTGTTCAACTTACTTTTCATAGAGAGCATGATGAATTGTAAATAATACTTAGTCGTCATCCACATGAAGAGTATTGTACACATAATTTGTGTTAGATATCCTCCAGTGCATGCACCCAGCCACAATATCAGCAGAGAACAAAATCCAAAGAGGATGTGTCAAAGCGCTATTGCAGCGTGAAGCGCGTCAGAGTACCCTTGCGACCTCCCATGTTGATACCCCTTCAATGAAATGTATTTTAAGCTATTTTGGTTTGCTTAGTCCCAGATTCTTTACAGAAGTGAAGAGAGAGTGTCCGGTGCCACAGCAAACAGCAGGTCTGACGTCAGTTCCAAGGATTGTACAAAATAAGCTTTATTGAGATGAGTACACACTTGTAAAACAGCAGGCTACAGCACAGCCTCCTCCTCTACGCGTTTCACGCTGTACTAGCGCTTCGTCTGGGAGTGAGGAGAGTGACTGCAAGCCCAACACAGAGTCCACGAGCAGGGGCTCAATTAAAATTGTTTCAGCTGTGCACATTCATTGAAAACATGTATACACCTGTAATTAGATAATTAACCTGTAATGGCCATCTATAGCTGTATATGTGTATAGTTCAAGACCAGGTTTAACTAGTGTTACACATATTGAATCAAGAGAACATACATGTTATACAAAAATTCTGTAAATTATGCCATTTGCTGGAAACTATATATAATAAAAAAATAAAATAATGCAACACTTGGGACAAAAATGGGAACATGAAACTTAGTCTTTGACTGAATGTACTCGAATAATTGAATAGTAACATATTGCACAAGACTCTTAATGGATCTTGAAACCCTGGAAAAAGGCCAGGAATGGGAAAAGGAGGGGGGGAGGGGGAAGGGAGTGGGGGAGGAGGTGATTCTTTACAAGCTGTGCTCCGCTTATTGCTCCTTTTGCTTTTGTTCTTGATTCTGAAAAGTATGATGATTCTCCAAATTTGTTTATTACAACCTATAGCAAACAATCTAATTTAATAAGATCAATTGTTGAGAAACATTGGGCTATTTTGCAACGTGATATTGCCTTACAGAAATATACAAAAAACATTGCAAAATTTCTATATAGAAGGGCCAAAACAATTCATCATCATTGGTCCCCGAGCCTGTTCAGATCACCCATTCCAATGTCTGCTACTCCACTGTCTCCTGGAGGTTTCTAAGTGTGGTAATTGTATTGTATTGTATTGTATGTCTTTATTTATATAGCGCCATAAATGTACATAGCGCTTCACAGTAGTAATATATATCATATAAATAACAAAAAATATAAATAACAGATCATGGGAATAAGTGCTTCAGACATAAAAATAACATTAAGGAAGAGGAGTCCCTGCTCTGAGGAGCTTACAATCTAATTGGTAGATTGGGAGAACGTACAGAGACAGTAGGAGGGAATTCTAGTAAGTGCGTCTGCAGGGGGCCAAGCTTTATGTATCATGTGTCCATGATTATCCAGTGCTATTCATATGCTTCTTTAAGCAGATGTGTCTTAAGGTGAGTCTTAAAGGCGGATAGCGAGGGTGCTAGTCGAGTATTGAGGGGAAGGGCATTCCAGAAGTGTGGGGCAGAAAGTGAGAAGGGTTTAAGTCGGGAGAGAGCTTTAGATACAAAGGGGGTAGAAAGAAGACATACTTGAGAAGAACGCAAGAGTCGGGATGGTGCATAGCGAGAAATTAGGGATGAGATGTAAGGAGGGGCAGAAGAATGTAAAGCTTTAAAAGTGAGCAGGAGAATTGAGTAATTGCAGTATGCAATAGATATGCAGCTCCTTTAACAACACTTTGATGTCATTATACAAAAAAACACAACATTAGGACACAGATGACATGTAATACTAATATTGTCAGCTATTTTCTGAAGTGTTGATGTGGAAGCAAATACATTAGCAGTACTATCAACACCCCACCCTACCCCTCAATCAGAATTGCTGAACATCTAAGAGCTATCAAAAAACATGTTGAAAAATATCCAGTTTCATGACATTTTGCCAGATGTCCACTGGGCTCTCTAGACACCTTTACATTCAGTACATTAGAATATATCTCCCCACCAATCAGAGGTGGCAATCGTGAATCATAGAGAGATTTTCTAGACCTACACCCTGGGATCTCTTCAGCCAGCATGAATGAATATCAACTGGGAGTAAAAACACTTTCTGACTTTGGGGCCAATGCAATAAGCACCAATAAGCCACGTATCACCAGCTTTTCGCCAAAAAAGCCTACTGCTATTCAGTAAGTAGCAATAAGTCGGTGATGAGAGACGTTTTCAGCAAAAAAAATTGCCGGGAAAAAAATATTCACTAATCGTGTGTCGATAAGCCACTTTTCGGCACTTATCGGCAGTTTTACAAACTCGCTCAATTCTAGTAGCCCCAATCAGCTTATCAAGGCTGATTGCACTCTAGAATTGAGAATTCCACTCCAAATCATCCCGCCAGAAAATGTTGGCAAGAAGGTGGTGAGAAGCTGCCGATAAGTGGCGAGACGGCACTTAGAAGAAAAATGCATTTTTCCTGCATAACATTGATGCTGGGGGTCTCCGGAGTTGATACATATTAATACCAGAACCGGAGACCCCGGCATGCATTAGATGCATGAAAAATGCATTTACACGCAACTTCATTACCTTAGCTGCTAATCACTAAGGCAATGAAGGGGTTAACCACCAGTGCCACTCTTATTGTGGGTAGCGGGGGTGGGTGAAGGTGGTATTTTGCCCGTGGTCCAGCATCTCTTCTCCTACAACACTTCCGGTTGTCTTCACTCCCGGATGTCATCACTTCAGGTTTCGTGGAACAGAGCAGGAGACTGGAAATGTGCTGGATTACTGGGCAAATCTCGGCAGATGTCTGGCAAGGCACTTCAACAACTCAATGTGTTTCGCCTAGTAATTGGCTTCCTCGTGAGTCATAATTACTAAGTACCAGTTCAGACTTAAATAACCCTATCTGTGCAGTCATTGGGCTAGAAAAATGCATTTGCATTCTGATAGGTGGTGGTGGGACTGAGATGGATATGTTTTGATTGGGCAAGCCAAATATGTAAATGTATCTGTTATCCTCAATCAATCTGAACACTTGGTAAAGAGATGTTAAGACACAAATCGTTCAGTATTCCCAGTTGTTAAGAGAAATCCATTATAAGTATTCAATATGGCAAATAATTTAAAATGCACTAATAAGCTTTTTAAATACATTTATAAAAGATACATAGTAAATATACATAAAAGGAGGATAACCAATGGATAGTAAATATACATAAAAGGAGGATAACCAATGGGATAAAAATTGGTATAAATTATATGTATATATATTAAACTAACTGTCAATGTTTGCAAACTCACACACAGGCGCTCGTTGATAATGAGAAATGTATTGCCTGAACATACAGCACAGAGTATGATCATACACAAAAGCTGTCCATTAGACACCCTGCCAGGGGAGGGCCCAAGCAGGCTTTAAATATATTTTAGATTCCTTTGTTTAACATAGGTTACTAGGCAGAATATAAAGACATTACATCACAGCATTCCCTGTACACGAGGGGATAATCCTCTTCTAACCCAATCAAGTTACAGGTCTTCTTATCTATCCCAGACTGACTCTAAAGATCAATACATCTAGCCTAAACTGGTTATTTTTGCTGACCAAAACACTTGAGTGTTTGAGCAACAAGGCACAGTCCATATTCTCCCACTCTGGAGCAAAGTTCACTCTTTCATCAACATGCATACTAACTTATAACACACAAAAAGACAAGATGGATTCGGCATACTCCTAACAATTTACTCTCCATAAAATCTCCCAATCCTTTTCAGTAATTTTAACAGTATATTAATTTCAGCAATATTACTTCATCATAACCAATTAAATAATGATTTCAAATGATGATTGAAATCATAAGATTGAATATAATAGAATGATTATTACTCCGACATTGAATATGGATTAAGAAATCAATGGGAAAATTAGATGATGATAATTCTATACCAATATTGGTGTTCACATATAACTTGAAATACAGAATCATACAGTATATAAATAGCAATGTTAGCATATAATTAAACATATAGTTAACCATGGGATATAAAATTGTTACAAGATTGGGCAGCTTCTACTAAACTACCACATTAGTCTCCAATTACCGCGGGGGAGAAGTGGGGCTAATACAATGTGGCATCTGCACTGATACACACCAGGAGATCAGTGACACAGCCTATGAGGTTTCCACTCCTATCAACAGTTCAGATCCCTTTTGGGAGTTCACTGGGAACTAGATTCAGGACTGTACCTCAAAATATAAAGGGTTAACCCACTCTTAGAAATTAAAGAGAAGAGAGTAGCGACTGAGTAACTGATGTGTATGTCTCTCTTTCTCTCTTCCTGCCCCTCTGGGGTATAATAATATGTGTCTGTCTCTCTATCCCTAGCACTCTGCTTGCTTTCTTTAATCTTCTTGTTTCTGGCTGCCTCCTTTATCTGCATTTTTTTCTTTCTCTCTCATTTTTTCTATCTGACCTTTTCATGTGCTCTCCTTCTGTCTCTCTTGCTTGTGTAGCCAGGTCACCTGATGGCTACTATTCTGCCCTTGGGCTGGCAGTAAACCTTGGTACTATCAGGAATGCCAGTAGTTGGTATGGGGCTTTCCCCCTTCCTGTTGGGACTGCACTTGAGTGACAGCAGGGGGAGGTACATCCTGTTGTAGCTGGGACAATGGGGTGCCCACCTCCTGGCTGTACTTAAGGGCAGGACCGCCCTAAAGTTAGAGGTTGTTCCTTCCCCTCTGAGGAAGGCAGGTCACACAACTGGGAGCCTGAGATTGGGGCCTTCCCATGTGCTCTTCCCTCTGGGTGAGAGTGAGTGTGAACCATAACTCTGCCTCTGCTAGGTAGGTGGGGAAGAGCTAGGATGGCTGGGGGTGCACTTGGTCTGTAGTAGCGGTCATGGGACCATGATCCTGTGAATCCTGAGAGACTGTATTAGACAGATCCTGCCTTGTTCCTGATACTACAGAGTATAGTAATAAACCCGTTCCTGTTTGCAATATACCTCCTGCCTGGTGCGTGACCTTACTGGGGGAGAGGTAATAATTTCTACCGTGGAAGATCACCTTTAGTTCCTGGAGTCCACGGCAGATTAAGGCATTGCACTGATAAGAAGATATGTGGGTATGAACCCCAGAGGCCTGTTCCTGTGTCCCCACTATCATTGACGGACGACTCAGACCTCTTGTTGCCAGCAGATATATGCACCACACACCCTGCAATGGCCCCTATCTGCGAATGGGAAGGGGAAATACTGTTACATTTGGAGGCGATGCTGAAATCTGTAACATGACAAGCTTTCAGTGAAACGTAGCTGGAAGTAACAAGGTACACTTCCAGAACAAGTGTTGAAATTGAAGGAGGGAGGCTAGGTGTAGTGTCAGGGAGGTATCGCTCCCCGTAAGGAACTATGGCCTAGACTGCCCTATCAGTTGACTGGTTTGGAGACAAGGGCTATTGCTGTTCTAAGTTGCCCTGAGGCGGGAAGTCAGGATGCCTAAAGGGGTGTGCTCTGCTTAACTGAGTCCCAGGGATCTCTGGAAAGGATCCACGATATTGGCAGCTAAGTGGGGCAGCATAAGGCTACTAATAGGGAAGAAGCCCAGAGTACTACTAGCCAGTAGCTAGACTATGGAACCACAGAGTGCTTGTAATGGACTGTAATCGTGTGCAGCATATCAAGATGGGCCTTCCCATGTGTTCTTCCCTCCTCGGGGCAGGGACTCCTCTTCCTTAATGTTATGTTTGTCTAAAGCACTTATTCCCATGATCTGTTATTTATATTATCTGTTATTTATTCGATTACCACATGTATTACTACTGTGAAGCGCTATGTACATTAATGGCGCTATATAAATAAAGACATACAATACAATACAATACAATACAGGGGAGAGGGAGTGTGGACCATACCTCTGCCTCCGCTAGGGAGGTGGGGAAGAGCTAGGGTGGCTGCGGATACCCGTGGCTTGTAGTGGCGGTCCAGGGACCATCATTCTGTGAATTCTGAGATACTGCATTGAGCAGATCCTACCTTGTTCCTGTTACTACAGAGTACAGTAATAAACCCATTCCTGTTTACAATATACCTCCTGCCTGGTGCATGACCATACAGGGGGGGAGAGGTAATAAGATCTACCGTGGAAGATCACTTCCAGTTCCTGGAGTCCATGGCAGATGGAGGCACTGCACTACTAAGGAGATTTGTGGGGTATGAACCCCAGAAGCCTGATCCTGTGTCCCCACTACCATCGGTGGACGACTCAGCCCTCATGTTGCCAGCAGGAATATGCCCCACACACCCTGTACTGGCCCCTATCTGCGATTGGGTAGGGGAAACACTGTTACACTTGTTTTTTCTTGAGTTTTTTATATATATATTTAAGAGCAGTGCCTACAGCTCTGTAGTACCAATCCCATGCTTTCCCTTCCCATGCTAATGCAAAAAAAAAAAAAACCACTGGCAAGTTAAAGGAGTAGTTTATTTATAGAGGGGGAAACCCCATGATATCCAATCGAAATGGGTAGTCAATCCATCCAGAATACCCATGGGGCAAGTGTTCTCAGGGCCCGGATTCGGGGATTCTGACACAACCTCTGTTCTAGGCTACTTAAAACAAAACAAAATAAAATTGGAATTAGGGGATTTTGATATGCAATTATACAAACCATCGTAGATATACATTTCCTGGCAGCAAATTCAGAGCAAAAGTGGAGCAAAATAATTGTACCAGATTTGTCAAAGCATAATTATATTGGTATTATTAATAGCATTCCTTTTGTATTGTAAATCTGGGGCAGTTTATATTATACATTTGTCCTTGTTTTGAAGGTTGGCGACGATAAGGCTAGATATGAAATGCTTCAGAACAAGTGCAAAAATTAGCACCAGATGTATCAAATAAACTGTATCCAATGAAAATCAATATACATTTTTCATTTGCTATTGTAAATGTGGTGTCATTTGTTGTGCTTGTTTTGCACTTATTTTGCAGTTTTTAGATTTTTATAAATAATTAAGTTTGATGAATATCGCCCCGTTTCAAACCTTTCTTTATTACAGGCTAAAAAGCTTAAGATATCCTTTAAGCAACTAGAGATAATAATATAATTAATAATTTGCCTGCTTGGTCACATATCACATTGTAATTTGAATATCAATTTCCATATCAAATAGTATGCTGGTTTAAAAGAAAAATCACATTAATTGACAGACCCAAAGCAGCAAAATGTTTTATGTTCAAAACCATTATGTTTGTGTTTCCCACTCTCTTACAGGTCCCCTCTGTGTTTGTGTGCATTGCCAGTACTCCACTGTGTATAATTCTGCATGTATATGTGAGTGTTGCTCACTATTTATTTCAAACAGTAGGCCTGAAAAAAACTCAGACTACAACAGCTGCTCTTTTCAATTAGGTTTATGTTTCTGGACAGCGAAGCAAATCTTGAGTATATGTCAAATAATTGTATTTTACAACCTTCTTTTTTGAAGATAAATGCAGACAGAAGCAGAGATAAATGTGTTAGGTTTCACAAGGAGACCTTTATAGTTTCAAGTACATAGTATTTCCTATATCAGTAGATTAGATAAATGTCCTAGCACTTTTCCCTGTTGTGACTAATAAATACTTGCTTCAGATTGATGCAGCATTATTTTTACTGATTTTCTGCTTTCCCTGCATTTTTAAGCCATTTTAAACAATTTTTACTAAAACAAATACAGGGTTTATTGTCAATTACAGTATAGTTAAAAAAGGTTTGAAGACTATGGGGGATATGTAACAAGTGTTGTATATTGGAGTATGGTACCAAAACTGTTTCACTGAGTCATTTCAATATTGCTTTGACCTATTTTGGGCCCCAATTTTATCCACTTGTGCCATGAGCATTTTGAGGAATTGTCATAGCAGGAGTTACAAAGTCAGTGTATATTATAATGAGATGTATCAAAAGTTGCTCCTATAACTGCTGTGGTTTTCATTTCTATGTGCACTAAATAAATCTGTCATGTTTAGGCGATTTCAACCTCTGCTAAAAAGAGATCTACACCAAATGTAAGAAGCAACATTCGATAGATTTAAATAGATATAGCAAGACTTACTGTACCTGTGACTGTATATTTCTCGTGCAATTCCCCGGCACTACTGTACAGGCATACCCCGCTTTAAGTACACTCACTTTAAGTACACTCGCGAGTAAGTACATTTCGCTCAATAGGCAAACGGCAGTTCACGCATGCGCCTGTCAGCACATCTTGAACAGCAATACCAGCTCCCTACATGTACGGATGCTGTGCGCAAGCGGGGAGACTATAGAGCCTGTTACACATGCGTTATTTACATCAGTTATGCACGTATATGACAATTGCAGTACAGTACATGCATCAAAAGTGGGAAAAAGGGAGTGCTTCACTTTAAGTACATTTTCATTTTACATACATGCTCCGGTCCCATTGCATACGTTAATGCGGGGTATGCCTGTACATGGCATGTCACAGCCCCGTGAACATGGCTGGGCCAATGAAGTCAAATAGCGTTGTGTGGCTGCCTTACTACTTTCCAGTAAAAAATAAGGTGGTGCTAGTTTGTCTTTAAACTACATTTAATTGATTTCATTCTGAGGTTATTTCTACAGTAATGCATGTTTTTCACTGTTCCGTATAATTACTGATTACAAATTGGCACAGTTGTATAGTACTAATTTTCTCCATGTTTTGGAGCATATTGCACCCTTTTGATATACAGTATATCCCTTTTGAGTTTGTTGATTTAAAAAAATGGTTTTCTACTGTAAATCTAACAAAAAACTAATTAAAGTGTAAGCTCAACTATCCTTATGATTTACATGAATGCTTACAGTATATTCATATTACAAATATTACCTAAAGATTTAAAGTAATAATTTAATTATTTTTAGATTCCTTTCATTATGGTTCTGTTATTATATTAGTGCATCAATGGCTATTTTTTTTTGTTGCAACAACATATACTGTACCATCAAACATATGTCAATGCACTTTGATTACATCATACTGCCTTTTTGTAACTATTTGCACTCTGCCGGTGTTACGGGAGACCAGCAATTTACACCTTTTTACCAGGATCATGATTGAGCAAAACGAGTTAATGAAATAAATTGTAAATTTATTCACAGGAATAGGCAAACACACAATGTTACACAAAATACAGCAAAAAGACACACTTACTTGGGAATTGGAGTAAAAACCTAGAAACTCCTAGCTGCAGGGAATCCTATCCCTGATAACAGTTGCAAAACAGGACAGAAAATATTCCAGGCAGCTTTTCACTGAAGCAGCCCTTTTCTTGCTGGAGACTTACAAATGGAAGACTTTGGGGAACACTTTGGAGGGCTGTTAGACTCACTGGTTAGGACATTAAGGCTCTGTTCTACTTCTTTCATTTCTTTTGTTGATTATAAATGATATATAATAGAATTTGATCAATATTGATAAATGCATGAAAATAGGTATTCTCATTGAATACCATGAAGATCAATATTGTATTTCATTTTGGTTCTCGATCGACTTCAACTTAAACACGGATTGTTCCCACACAATTAACTTCATTTCCACATAAATATATTCATGTCCCTTAAGTTGAGAGAGTTTGGAAAATCTATATAAAATCAAGTTTTATATTAGAGAATAAATAGGAAACAACTAGCGTACAGCCAAGAGTGGGTCCCAAACCATGTACAGTATAATTCTTCATTTTCTTCAATACTTATTGTCAGTCCAGGAACCATCCCAATGAGGGTTTGATTGGGGTTTTTGACCTCTTACCTTACCCTTCAGGGATTATTGGTCCGTCTGGGGACTTTACTACAAGCATCATTCTGCCAACCCCCTTGTCCTATCCTGTTTATTTGCATATTGCATATATTATTATACTGAAGGGATTCGGCATTGGAGCGCCTTTGTCACTTAAAGCTGCAGTTCAGGCAATATCCTGCATGTGTGGTTTTTTTAATAAATCAGTTCTGTAGTAAGAAAAAATACTTTTAGCATTTTCTGTTTTAAAAAAAAAACAAATTTGAAAGACCAATTTTCTTGTATCCTATTTTAACAAGCATGCTTGTTCCTATAGCAACGATTTACATTCCCCATATTTAAAGATGTCACCAAATTTTGCCTATCAATAGACGGAGAACGAATTGACCGGCAGCTATGCAGTTCTCTAGGTAATTAGAGCTTGCCCACATGAAACTATTGAAGCAAAAAAATAAAAAAATAAATGAACTGCATGAAATAAAACAGAAGAGTTGTATATATATATATATATATATATATATATATATATATATATATATATATATATATATATATTTATATATATATATATATGCAAAAAGAATGACCTAGGCGCAAAGAAACCAGGGAGAGAGAGAAAAAAAGAGAAAAAGGACCATCATAGGGTAGTATGCCAATATTAAGAATCACAGCAATGTTGAGATATGCACTTACAATTAACTTGATCAATATGCGCCTTGTATCCACTCTGGGATCAGAAACTCAGCTTGAAGATTTCTTATACCTCTGCCAGGGACTCTCTGCACTTCCAAGCAGCTGCCTTCACAGTACTTCACAATCGTCACGATGAGCCTAAGTATATAGATTACGTCTTACAGACGGATCCCATATAGGGATAAGGTAGGGAAAAGGAACAGCATAGTGTAAAACCTTTTATTAAAAAAATTGTACAAAACTTAAATAAGTAATCAACTCACACTCTGTAAGTTGTAAAATCGCAGTTGAGAGGTTTATGTGTGAGTCTCTCACACTCAGTATTGGATTACTGCCGGCTCCAACTTCAGCAGACTCACGCAGTCACTTCCGCGTCACGTGACCGCTGGTCTCACAAGATCTTTCCTCTGCTGCTTGAACTCAGCGCTCTGGCTCCGTGATGGAAATCAGCTAATCAGCATGTCACTCTCGCTGCTGTCATACATCCTACCCGTTTCTCCACTGCGGCTTCATCGGGGGATACTACCTCATACCTGTCCCTACCTGGGGTTTTATACACACCTCTCGTTATTGATTGGCTGTTGGCAAATTGACCACATTTTTAAATTGTCCATCACATAGAAGAGTACAATCTATTATTATGCACACTGTGCTGTTACATTATACCAGATACATTTGTTTGGATTATATAACACTTGAAAGACATTATTGATTCAAACAGACTGTAAAGAGCTCCAACAGTGTGGTGTTTATATCCTATAGTCAATAAAGCTTTTGGATTTGTTCTTAATTACAATTTCATTTAGAATACATATGGATTTGTGAATAATGCATACTTAAAACATTCTGCTCATAGCTCAATGGATACCTCAATTATATGGATACAGGTAGTTGGAAGGGAGCAAAGGTTGCAGGAACACCCCAAAAATAAAATACAAAAATATGATAGTGCAGTATGTTGTGATAAAATGGACTCTGAAGTTCCTTGGCTCTATAAATTGCCTACTTACAACAAGTAGGTGTATATACAGCGTTTTGACAAAATCAGGTGGTGTATAGCAGGCCGCAATGACAGGATCCCCACAAGCTTGAGGTGAAGGAGATCTCACTCAGGTACGGATGCCACAGGAAAAATAGAGAAAGACCATGGTACAGATCGGACAAAACAGTTTATATTAAAAACGGAGTAAAGAAATGTACTTACAATGAGTACATAAACAATGTACACGTAGCGTTTACTTTAGAGGTAAAACCAGCATCTTTTGGAGAGACTCTAGCTGCTGTAGCTCCCGGTGCTCCTCGTCGGATCGCGATGACTGGCGTCTGACGTCACTTCCGGCGCAAGGGTGACGGCTTCCGATCCGGGACACACAGGGGTTAGCAGGCAGCAGGGGAACCGCAGACTCGGCACCTTCACCTTTCAGGCAGCTGTGCAGGCTGCAAGAGTTGGCTCAACGCGTTTCGCTGTGTTCAACCACAGCTTCCTCAGGAGCAAGTTAAAACCCCTAGTGGGTGTATAGTTTATATACTGATAACAATCATTCAATTAAAAACTTAATTGCACACAGGTCCTCCTATTAAAGGTACTTGACTCTATGGCCCAAAAAACAATTAAACTAAACTTTAATCTCAAATGTTTAATAAAATTAATAAAAATAGATAAAAAATACATAAAAAATACCCTTATGTCATAAAAACATATAAAAGACTATGTAGCTCATAATGAGGATGGAGAGAAAAGGGAGAGAGAAATAAATATCAATCAGTGACATAAATAATAGCATCAAACTTGATGATCAAATGTCAATGGCTAAGGATGGAGGGAAGGGGGGGAGGGGGGAGGGGGAGACAGGGGAGTGCTCAGAGATGATAGAGAAGGATGAAGGGAGTGGAGCAATGATGGAGAAGGGGGTAGAACATTAGAGTGAGCGCCGCAGTGATGGTTTGACCGGAGTGATTTTAATGTGTTAGAAATGGTATTATTTCAAAGTCTGCATTCAGACCATATGGTATTAAGGTGTTTAATTTGTGAATCCAGAACATTTCACGTTTATATCTCTGCTGCGGCCTCTCCAATGCTGTAACACGTTTTCTATACCCGTAAATTTTAAACCTTTAGTGCTCGAGTTATGAAACAGTGCAAAATGTTTAGAAACACTATGGGTTAAAACCCCTCTGTGAATATTGCTCAGGTGTTCTAAAATACGTGTTTTTATTGCTTGTTTTGTTTTGCCCACGTATTGTAGCCCACGGGGACATTCTAATAAATAAATCACATATTCTGTGTGGCAATTCATATATTGTTTGATCCCAAAGGTTTCTTTCCTATTGTTACCCATAAAGTTCCTTTTGTCTGTCTGTTTATATTCGCATGCTTTGCATATTGAGCACCCCAAAAAAACCTCAAGTTTTTGAAGCCATCCTTTTTTATCGCCATCAGATCTCTTTATGGCACTAGGTGCAATGATATTTTTTAGGTTTTGTGCTTTCTTAAAGATTATTTTTGGGTGCTCTGGAATGCTATCCTTTAGGATTTTATCATTTTGCAGGATATGCCAATGCTTGCGTATTATTTTACAAATGTTTTTTGATTCTCTATTGAAGGAAGTTAGAAAAGCAGTATCAAAAATATTGTTTTCAATAGCAGGTTTATTTTTAGGCCTAATTAACTCCTTCCTATCTAGACTTTTAGCCTTAGTAAGGGCAGTATCAGCATTGCTCCATTGTATTTTTCTCTAGGAAACGTGATTCTAAAACTTTACATTGTTCCTCAAAAATAATTTCGTTTGTACAGTTCCTGCGCATTCTCCTATATTGGTTGTAAGGAACATTGTCCATCCATTGGTGATGGTGACAGCTTGAACGGAGCATATAGTTGTTACTATCTACAGTTTTGAAGAACGATTTTGTCTTTAGGAGGCCTTCCTCTATATATATAGTAAGGTCCAAAAAATGTAAAGGTGTTTTGTTAGTTACAAAAGTAAAGTTGAGATTAGAGGTGTTGATATTCATATTTGCGAGAAAGGCATCCAACTCTCTTTGCTCACCTTCCCAAATGAGGATGATGTCGTCAATGTAGCGCCGCCATAGGACAATGCCGGCCCCCAGCACGCCACCGGGCCAGATGTTATTTTCCTCCCAGTATCCCATGAAGAGATTGGCGTAGCTGGGGGCAAACCTCGTTCCCATGGCGGTGCCACATTTCTGGATATAAAACACATCCTCAAAAAGAAAAAAGTTTTTCTCCAATATAAACAAAATGGCTTCAATATTAAACTGCATTTGTATCTCTTTTAGTTCTGAGTCCTGGCTCAGAAAATGTTTGACAGCCTCACAACCCAAATGATGTCTAATGGAAGTAAATAAAGATGTTACATCTATAGTAGCCATAATAAAGTCTTCTTTCCATTCTAAATTATACAATAGAAGTAGTATTTCCGTCGTATCTTTGAGGTAAGATTTCAATGTTTTCACATAGCTTTGCAAAAAAGTATCTATATATGCTGAGAGGTTGGAGGTAAGGGAGTTAATACCGGAAATTATCGGTCTACCTGGAGGATTTACTCCGTTTTTAATATAAACTGTTTTGTCCGATCTGTACCATGGTCTTTCTCTATTTTTCCTGTGGCATCCGTACCTGAGTAAGATCTCCTTCACCTCAAGCTTGTGGGGATCCTGTCATTGCGGCCTGCTATACACCACCTGATTTTGTCAAAACGCTGTATATACACCTACTTGTTGTAAGTAGGCAATTTATAGAGCCAAGGAACTTCAGAGTCCATTTTATCACAACTTACTGCACTATCATATTTTTGTATTTTATTTTTGGGGTGTTCCTGCAACCTTTGCTCCCTTCCAACTACCTGTATCCATTCCATTCGAGGGGGATCTGTACACATTCCCCATAGGAAGGTTGAGATATCGTTTTAGTTACATCTCTGTTTGGTGTGAATTTATCACTTTATCACTGCACATTTTTCTAGCGCCTATCTAAATCATTTGGTTTCATACCTCAATTATATGTAAGCTTATGATGTATTATAAAAAAATTATAATTTCTGCATTTATACATATCTTTTATCATCCTACGCATTAACCCATTATTTGCTGAATATAATTTGATTTGAAAAAACCTATTCTCTGAGCAATAAATTCCTTTAACTGGTATTTAAATTAATTTAATTTTGCTTCAAACAATACCTGACATGATCGAAGGAATAGATGGAAAGGGATAGCACAGTTCATACACATTATTCAATACAATATTAATATTAACTTGAATTTATTTTATTTCTGGAGGAGCACATTTTTATTTTGCACATTCACTAACGGCAATTGTGGAACCGTGGACCTTAGTGGCAGCAGGATTATCAGGGTCAGCAGGATTATCAGGGTCAGTTAGTTTATAAAGGGTTAATACCTCTCATTTTATAAGATTGCCAAGTAACAGCTGTATGTTATTAATTGGTTTGGATAATTGTTTGGAGTTGCGCTGTACGTGTCTTGCTATATATATATATATATATATATATAAAACATATAAAGTTACTGTTGGCAGATGGCACTCACGTAAATTGTTAGTGTAGGTGCTTATCCCATAGATTATGAATAGGTAAAGACTCCTTACCAGGCAGACCTCGTTTCCTAGGACCCAACAGCAAGGAAGCGACAGCACACACGGTAGTCCAATATCAAAAAGTGTATTGCAAAAAGCTGGCACAGTCACCGACATTTCGGTCCTTCAAACATGACCTTTCTCAAGTTTGAATGAGACTCTTTTTGACATAAATATATATTCATGATGTGGTGGGTGTGGGAGTTTGACCTAGCTTGGAATGTGTGTGTTAATCAATTTCTGACTGGTAAAAGTTGTAAGGGACGAAGCCCTTGCTGGGAGAAACGCGTAGGGTTAGAAACAAGCACTTGAAAATTCAATCCGTGGGAGAAGCAGTGTGTTCCTGGAGCTTCCACTGTTTGAAAAGTTTTGGCGGCAAAAGCTGTGAGATCTGCCTGATGGCTGTGACTGTGGTGGGGGAAGTGGAACATGGAAACTCTGGAGCACCCATACTACCAATAGCACCGCGATAGCACTCTGGGGGGCGTCGCAAGATGGAGAAGCCCCTGGACGGCAAGAGAGGAGACGTGACAACACATGTGCACTGCGGAAGCACCTGAGAAAGTTGCGTGGAGTGCGCGTGGTGCCAGCTGGACATCATGTGAAGGTAATTCTCGGCAGCTGTTTGGAGAGGTGAGGAGACCCTTTGCAAGCCGTTATACCTGCACATATAGTACCTATAAGTACTGGGTGGAGAGACTGTGTTATCTGTGGGGAGAGATTAGCAAGCTCAAAACAAGGAGTACTATTCATTAGATCACTTCAATGGTCATCAGGCTATATACCCTTGGACACTTGCCTTGTGGAGAAAGCTGGGAACAGTCTGGAAGGAGTCCCCTTCTGGAGATCTTTGTTCTGACTGTCTCCCCCCCTCTTTTCCCCCCACCCAGCCATCACATTACGGCGTGCGCCAGAGATACAGACAGTGTGGTTATTCTTTCTAAGGAATCTGTCTGGATTAAAGATTAGCACAGAAAACTAGTCAGGATGAGAATCCTAGCTAGAAAAAGAAACTCACAATTGCACTCTATGGGGACAACATTAGGTTGGACAAAATATAAACTCAAGCTAGTAGCTTAACGTGCCAAAAGACGCAAAACAAAAAAAGTTTATTTGCATATAATAGGGAATATACACGTGGAGGTATAGGGTAAATGTGGGAAAATATTAAAATTAGGGGGTGCTAACCCGATATTCCCGAGGTATAAGGCTTCTCTAAAGCCCACTCGGGGCTCCTGACATTCAGGGGAGACGGAATCCCTGATTGTGTGTAATATGATGCATAGGAAGTATATGATGCCCACCCGTGGGTCCCCAGACACCCGTGGGAACCACCTGAGGCCCCTCAGACACCTGTGGGTCTGACCCTGGGCCCCCAGACATCCACGGGCCTACCGTGGGGACCCAATTGTGGCCCACGGTGACCCGCAGAGACAACCTGGTGGGCCATGGCGCCTGGCAGGACCCACCAACAGGCCTCCAGAACTTGTATGAAACAAGTTGCTGGTAACATGTAGGTCTGTCAGGTGACCCGTCAGGCCAACCGGGGACTCCCGTGGGCCTGGGGTATGAACCCTGTTTGTAAAAGAATAAATCATGTATTTATGGGGGGGCACAGGGGGTGGGTTATGTATTTAATAAATAGAATGATGTTTACTGTGGGGCAGTGTATTGTTTTTATTGTGGGTACTGGGGGTGGGGGGAGGGGGTATTGGCACCAAGGGTATGTGGGTAGGCCTCCCGGCTGGGTAGTGGGTGAGGGTAATTAGGCCTCACGGGGTGGGGGGTTAGTGGGGGAGGGTATGTAGGCCTCCCGAGTGGTGGGTGAGGGTGGGTTAACCCCTTAATGACTGTAGCGGTTAATTACCGCTATGGTGATTAAGGGGTTAGGGGACATTACATTGGATGTTTTTATTCTTGTTTCTGTTTTGCAGCAGCGGAGGGGGCATGGACGGTGATGAAGATGAGGATGGCCTTCATCGTGGCAGTCGGACAAGGTTGAGTGCTATATGTATTTAATGTATTTAATGTATTTATTGTTCTTTATGTATTTAAAATGGGCACATTCACTATTATCCATTTGTGGATAATAGTAATTGTGCCCACTACTATACTGTATATGTTAGGGGGGGGTTATTTCTTTATAAGTATGTATGTGTTTTGACATTAATTGGGGGGGGGGCACAGAATTGGTACTGCAGGCCTGCAGGTAACACCTGAGGGCCCCCGCTGGCCTATAGTATCATTGATGTGCATATATGTGTATGTTATGGGGATATGGGGTTGTTGGGGTAATATATATATATATATATATCTATATATATATATATATATAGATATATATATATATATCTATATATATTTATTTATATATATTTATTTATTTATTTAGTGTGGGGCTGTTGTGTGTGTTTTTTTTTA
This sequence comes from Ascaphus truei, assembly GCF_040206685.1. NCBI lineage: Eukaryota > Metazoa > Chordata > Amphibia > Anura > Ascaphidae > Ascaphus > Ascaphus truei. Next base: position 298,731,710 of record NC_134485.1, read on the forward strand.
TTGTGGGTAGCGGGGGTGGGTGAAGGGGGTATTAGCCCCAACGGTGGTTGTTTAGGGCTTGCGGCTGGGTAGCGGGAGGGCTTAACCCCTTCATGACCGTAGCGGTATTAACCACTACGGTCGTGAAGGGGTTAAGTGCACCTGCAAGCCCCCCGCAAGCCCTAAACAAGCAATAAGGGCCAAATACCCCCTTCACCCACACCCGCTACCCACAATAAACCTGGCACGGCGGGTTAACCCCTTCATTGCCTTAGTGGTTAGCCGCTAAGGTAATGAAGTGGGATTTAAATGCATTTTTCCTGCCTCGGATGCATGCCGGGGGGTTCCGGTGCTGGTATTAATGGCTATCAGCTCCAGAGACCCCAGGCATCAATCCCAGCCAGGAAAAAGGCTTGATTTTTTCTAAGTGTCGACCTTGCCGATGCTTATACACCACCAGTTGGCGGGACAGATTGGCGTTCAAATCTCAATTCTGGAGTGCCGATCAGCAGCGAAAAAGCTGACCGGGGCTACTTGAATTCAGCCGAGTTCAAAAAGTGCCGATAAGTGGCTTATCGGCACCCGGCTGCCGATAAGTTTTTATCGGGAACCAAAATTGCCGATTTTTCCCACTTATCGGCGCTTACTGAATCGGGAAGGCAATTTTGGCGGGAAAATGGCGATAAAAGCCTTTTCGGCGCTTACTGCATGAGGCCCTATATTTGAAATCTCGTGAGATGACCAGCAATAGCAGTGAATATATAATGAGCTAGTAAAGGGTTGATGCGTATCAACGAGGTGCGGCGCGTCATCACAACAATGTGTCCGCCTCCTGATGCGTCATCCAAGGGGTTGCCTCACAAGGTGTAAACAGTGCCACGCTTGATCTTTATTGGTCTCGTTATTCATAGAGCGCTCGCGGCATACACATCACGTGATTACATCTCTGTCCCAAAGCAGGTAACAGCACGAACAGCTCCACACCACCATAGAGCTTATATGATATCTCACTCAATGAAGTTTTGCCTAACAGGAGCGATTAAGCCCAAGGGAAAATAGAGAAAAGCACAAATTAGCAGGTTTAAACATCAAAAGTTTTCTGCAGAAAAAATCCATTGCACAAGTAAATGTCAAATGGGTACAGGCTAAATATTCTGCCAGTCTTGCTTACAAAGGAAGAAAGAGATCACACAAGTAATAAGAGGACATGTTAATGCAAAGAAATAGTAAAATTTAAGCCACCAAATCTAAGTGATAATAATAAGGGTATATATCCCTCATAATATGAATGGCAACAGTCTATTGTTCTAAATATACAGCAAACACTAGTGTTGCTAATTTATATAAACTAGCTTTAAGTGTAAAATAAAATATAATATATTATGACACTATATATGTAACAGTATGTGAAAATTAGCACAACCAAAATGTGAATTAAGTGAAAGTTAATAAATACTAAATCAAGTGAGTGTGAATAAAATCATTATACAACCCCATAATTTTAAAAGTGAAAATGAATTAATTAAACTGAATAATTCTGTGATATGAGTGTTAAGAAATATAATGAATTAATATTAATGTAAATAATACAAATGAATAGAATTATATGCATCATAGACAGCCCCCCTAGTGGGTTTTAGATAATAAAAAGCAGTTTTTAGATAATATACTTACCACACTCTGCAAATCAGGGTTGTTGTGTTTTATTATTGCACAATAAGTACATACAGTATATATATATATATATATATATATATATATATATATATATATATATATATATATATATATATATATGAGTGTATTGTAGATAGCACTAGCCTGCAGTTATCTCTGTTCTGCAGCATTTACTTTGGATACTTTTTTTGCTCCGGATTCAATGCTGTAGGGAATGTACTACCTTTAATGAGTTTTTGCTAGGTTACTGCTATTTTTATTGTTTTATTGTTTTTTGTGGAACCAAAATTTTTTTGGGGGGTTGAGCTTGTACCCATTAGAGATATATCTAACAAGTACATTTCATTGGATTGTTTTTTCAGTATTGTTTTTTATTAAATTTATGTTATCTACATCCCTTTTTTAAGTGTTTTTTCTTGGAACTCTTTTAGCCTCTAGTAAACAGTGGTTTACTTTAATATTATTTGTGCGCTAGGGTTTTTGTTTCTTCCATTTCAATACGTTTATGGGAACTGAATATTACCTTTCAAATACCTAAGCAGCATAAATTTCTCTAACATAATAGTGCATTCAGGTCCTTCCTCTACCATTGTTGACGTGTACAGTTAGCACCTTTATTTCTACTCCACTAAATCCTAAAAAATGTTGAATCGCTTTCAGAGAAGTAGGTTGGGACCATTCTAGTTCTGCCTTAAGTTTAGCAGGGTCCATGGAAAATCCAGAGTCTGAGATAATATAGCCCAGGAATGCCGTAGAAGTTTGGTGAAACTGGCATTTCACTAGTTTATCATAGAGATGATTCTCCCGAAGGCAAGACAGGACCAGTTTGATATGATAGATGTGTTCTGAAAGAGATTTAGAGAAGATAAGAATGTCGTCAAGATAGACTATGACAAAAAGATGGAGGAGGTCTCGAAAAATCTCATCTACGAATTCTTGAAACACAGCCTGAGTATTACACAGGCCAAAAGGCATAACTAGATATGCGTAATGACTGTCACGTGTGTTGAATGACGTCTTCCATTCGTCAACCTGATGGATGCGAATAAGACTATGTGCCCCCGAAGATCTAATTTAGAAATAATAGTGGACCCTTGCAAGCAACCAAAAAGCTCAGAGATGAGTTGATGGGGATAACGGTTCTTCACGGTGATCTGATTAAGCCCTCTGTAATCTATGCAAGGGCGAAGAGAACCGTCCTTCTTTTTGGCAAAGAAAAAGCCGGCTCCGGCTGGGGATGAAGAATTCCGAATAAATCCCTTCTTCAGATTTTCTTGAATATATTCAGACATTGCTTTGGTCTCAGGAAGATAAAGAGGGTATTATCTGGTTCTGGGTAGAACGGAGTCAGGCAAAAGATCAATCAGGCAATCAAAATGCCGATGAGGGGGAAGAACTTCTGAGCGTACCTTGTCGAATACATCTTTGTAGTCGGCATAAACTTTGGGTAAAATGGTCTTCTTTGGGAATCTTTAGACAGCCGATTTGCTGCCATGGAGTAATACAAGATTTGGCACATTGAGAGCTCCACTGTATGGGTCCTTTGTCTGTCCAATCCAACTGTGGATTGTGTCGTTGGAGCCAGGGAAAGCCTAAGATTACCTCAACGGATGGCGTATGGATTAAGTCTAGAGAGATCTCGTCCTTGTGACGTTCTCTGTTATAAGAGAGAGTTCGCAGGTTTCCAGAGAGATGAAGGCCGGCTGGAGGGGATGTCCGTTGATGGCTTCCAACCCGAAAGGCACAGGTTTAGAGATGAGTGGAATTGCATTCCTTAAGGTGAAATCGTGGTCAATAAAATTGCCTCCTGACCCGGAGTCGACAAAGGTCAGAGCTGAGGCTAGAAAGTTAGGACCCTTGAGAGATATGAGAAGCATGATCCGGCTCGGCAAGATTTCCTGGGAAGAAGGAGAAGGAGAGATAGTCCCAAATGTGATCCCTTATACCTCATTGAGCGTTGGCATTTCCAGGTTTGAGTGGACAACGAAGCACCTGGTGTCCGGGATGAGCGCAGTAGTGGCAGAGACCACTATCCCGCCGGCGCTTTTTCTCAGTGAAAGATAGTCGATGGCTTCCTAGCTGCATGAGTTTAGGATCATTAGGAGCCGGAGGATCTATAGAAGGAAGATTGAAAGTAGGGGGTCTGGTCGGGAAAGACCGAGAGTGATAGCCTTTCTCTCCTGAAGACGCTGGTCGACTGGGATACATACCTCGATGAAGTCTTCTAAAATATTAGGTCATTCCTGTGCCTCCAGTTCGTCCTTGAGGGACTCAGATAGACCCTGCCAGAAGGCCGCCGATAAGTCCTCATTATTTCAGCCCGTCTCTGCTGCGATAGTCCAGAACTCGAGGGCATACCTGGCAACTGGCCGATGACCCTGAGCAAGGTGAACCAGAGATGACTTTGCAGTGACCTTACGGACCGGGGTATCAAAGACTTGCTTAAATTCTTTTGTGAAGTGTGCAAAATCCTGGGTAAGCTCTGTTCTTTGTTCCCAAATGTGGGATGCCCAAGCCAGGGCTTCACCGGTCTGCAGAGTGATAATATATGCCACTTTAGACCTTGCAGAGGAAAAACGAGAATGGGTTCATTCAAATTGGATTACGCATTGGTTGATAAAACCTCTGCATCCATGAGGATCGCCCGCATAATGTTTGGGAGTTGGGAGACATGGTTCAGCAGACATGGTCTGTTCAAGAGTGGGCAAGAATGTCGTTGCTGGTCTCAAGACTCCATATTGCTGCTGCTGCTGCTGCTGCAGCAGGGTAAAGGACGAGAAACTTTGGACTAAAGATTCGACCTGAGCCTCTAACCGAAGACATCGGTCACGAATGGAGACACGGCTTGGCCCACCTCATTGGGATCCATGTTCATGGGGCTGAGCATACTGTAATGCTTGAGCTCACCACGAACAAGGCAGGACACCAGTACTGAGGTGGGAAAGTATATACTGCGCCACCCACAGCAGCGGAGGCACGTCTGGAGAGTGGATAGTCAAGGTTGCAGAATTGGGATTGGAGAAGATAGATACTTGCCAGGGTCGGAGGTCAGAGCCAGGAGAGTAGTCGATGTCCTGGGTTCCATGGTCAAAGGTAGGAGCCGGTAGGATAGTAGTTTGTTCGAGTGCCATGGTCAGGGATGAAGATGTATGGAAGTTCAGAGGCAAGCCAGGGTCAGTATCCAGAGAAGGGTCTGCAGTCAAGCCGGGTCGTTATCCAGAGAAGGGTCCTAGTCAAGCCGGGTCAGTACACAGGAGATCAGACAGCAGATCAAGGTCAGGCAAGGTACAACACAAAAGCAGCAGGAACAGGGATGTGGAAACACAAGGCTACCATGAATTATGCTCAGCCAAAGAATTAAGGGAACGGCTGAGCATAAATGAAGGGATGCAACCAATGAGAAAGTGGGGTCGAGCAGAGGAGCGGCCTATGCAATGGCAGGGATTGGCTGGAAGGTGCAGGAGACAGGTGGGAGTGATAATAATGGTTGACCCGCAGCTGGGGAGCGGTGCACGCATGTCACGTGTGCGCGCCACACGTGGCAGAGCTCAGTGGAAACATTGAAAGTTCTCCATGGGCGCGCATGCTCTGCAAGAAGCTTGGAGGTTTGTGGAGCAGCAGGTAAGGAGGGAACAAGCCGCGGGGGACGTGCTCCCCGATTCCTTACAGTTAGTCATTCTCGCCAAATCACCAAGAAGGGATTTTCACACATGCACATGCGTGTGTGAAACCGACCTCAAGAAGATTCTACACAAAGCCTACAACATAATGAATGGCTCTGGGGGAGGTGTCGATAAGCATTTAAAATACTTTAGGGTTTGTGTGTGTGTGGGTGTGGTGGAGTGGGGGGAGAGATGTGCTATTACTCCAGTTTACAGCAGCTTTGCCAGCCTGGGTGTGTATGCAGGATAATTAGTTCAAAGAAATCTTTAGAACAGGTCATCAGAATGTTTTGAAACCCCCCACCCCTAAATAAAAATAAACATCCACCTCATAAAGTACAGTATACATTACTGTAGAATTAAAAAGCTAGTGATTGAATGTAAGAACGGCAAAAATGGTTAAGCCCATGGCGAGAAAAAAAAGGGATGTCTTTTTATTTTTATTTTTTCATACACCTAAATGTGACCAAGGTTCCAATGAGACAAACACGCATGCGCCTAAATGTGATGACACGCATATGCGTTTCAACAAGGTTCCAATTAGACATACTGTACACGCATGAGAGGAATTTTTTTTACATTCGGAATTAGAAGTGACGTTGTATTTTTGTATGACTCCTTTTCACTTTATTATCCTGTACAAATACAACACTTAATTCATACAAAATACTTTTGTTATGTGTACTCATATTTTTATTCTGTGTATGGCTAAGGAGCCTCAGAAAGGACTTCTTTCCCATGTACACTATACAGTATGAACTCATAATGTTAATCTTCAAATTACAATTACACACACACTTGCAGAACTGTACGGCAATAAAAGACAGGTTGAATTGCTATCAGATTTTTAAGACAACAACTCGCGATCGCCCTCTTGAGTTTCTAGACGGTATTGCAGACAACGCTAAAATGCAATTTTCTGATTGTACGGTTGGAAGATAACGTGCGCCATCACATGTGTATTCCGAGGTATACACTGCGTGAAGTGTTTGAATAATGGCACCTGCATCTGTACACCCAGGCTTCCTTGTCCTTTTTTCGGCTAAAAATCTTAGCCGCAACTGCTACCTTCTATTTTCTGAACTTGGTCCCAATGTTTGACTTAGCCTCAGCTAGGCAGGCTTTCTAAGCTTCAAAAAAGAAGCCGGTTGCTCTGTTATTTGCAACAAAGCAACTTTGAAAAGCCCGCCTTTGCATTACCGACCCAAGTCACAGGATGGTCTGGCTCTTTGACTCGGCCAACTCCTTACATACCTTCCGCTGTTCTATCTTTAGCAAGGAGGAAGGAGAAGCGACCAATCAGAGCGTGGGAATTCCCTTCCACTAGCCAATAGAAAAGGGGGCTCGTCTCTTGAATGACATAGGAGGAGGCGTGTACCAAGCCAGCTCGGGATGTCGAGTGGGCAGGATATACGGATTGTCAATGGAAAAAGTGCCTACGGTCTGTGGCTTCCCACATTCAAGCCATTGCCTCCTACTTGGCAGGCTCCAGAGTATCCTCCCCACAGGGGGTCTCCATTCTCCGGATCCAGTACTCAACCCTTCCCAGGCAACCTAACACCCCAACACCTCTCAACAGCCCGTCTCCTCTTTGACCCACAATCCTTTCCAGACATCCCAGGACCTATGTGGATGCCCGGCTGACTGCATAGACATTTATAGAAAATGCACCAAACACAATAAAATATGTTTTAATACATAATATGACTTGGGGAGATCATACCTGTGAGGGAAAGGGACTGGGATATATGGGCTTGAAAACCAGGAGTCTGGGAGACACTGGGTAACCCGGGTGTAATTTAACCCATGTACAGGCAAATCATGCCTTTAAGACGGGGAGAATAAGGGTACAACTGGGAACTTTAGCCCCTGAACTCCTGCAAAAAAATAACTGCATTTACACCCAAATATCCAACCTAAAATGTATCCTCCTGAAGTTTCATGGGGCTGGGGCAAGGCAAACATGTAAATTGGGAAAGCAGGGTACACTTTAAAATTTACAGGTTACAGTGCATGGCCCCTGGCTTATAGTGCCACTTAGATTCCATGGACCCACATTTTTCAGGGGTAACCAGCCGGGATTAACCTTTATTATGCACACGGGCTTCCACCTAGCATCACCGGAATAGCTAAGGAAATGACTGATCATGTTTTTGTACGTGGTTTTACATCAGCTATAAATAAGGATATGGAAAAGGTAAGTCCAGAGGGGAGGTGGCCCAATATATGATAATACTAGACAGCCAGGCAGTGTGACCTCAAAGTTGATTGCAACTTACAGTGTATTTTGTAAGCAATCTCTAAACACCAATCCGGAGTTATTGAGATCAAATTAAACAGAGATGCAATTTCAACAGATTCTAGGAAACTGACATGTAATGAATTGACTTATAGAACTGCCTTTTTTCAGTATGATAAAGGATTTCAATATACAAAGCTAACAGCAGGTGCAGGAACAGTCAAAAAAATTGTACTTTCTCTCTCAGTAAATATATTCCAGCCAATAAGGCTATACATTTAAGCGGTACACTAAAAACTTTAAAATTATTGTTCATTTTATGTTTGAACCAATTATATCTAACCCAAATGTATTCAAATGTAGCAGATAGTATTTACTTTATCAACATGAGTTAGAACACAAAATAAAGCAACAAACAAAACCTGTGTTATCTTTTTAACCAATTGTTTTCAATAGCACTAGTTAATTAACGAGCCAGCATTAATACTGTGTATTGCATTAATACAGTAGGTACAATACTATCTTCTACATCTGTATATAATAATGTAGCACAGTAAAATAGATTGTTTTCCCATGATATGAGGAAACTGTAGACCACATTCTACTGGATTAGAGAAATCCCCTTCAAATGAGAAGCACAATTACTTTGTCCAGGAAATTTACTTCTATTCTGTAATGAGTAACTTGATTTCTCAACATGAAATATAGAAACTAGCATTCATTGAAATACTATAAAGAACAAACATGCTGACAATAAGATATTAAAATGGTCACTTTCACTTACAGTACATTTGACTTCATGGATTATTGATCTGTGCATATAGTATACTTTTGCAAACATCTTAGCCTGTACTTCAAAGAAATCTTGTTTATTATCTTTTATTGTATACTGTATGCAATATGGGGTTAAGAAAATCTGTGTGTATTTAAGTGATGAGTCAAACCATTAAGCAGACGCAAGGAAAGGAATACTGATCAGTTATCCACCTGGTCTGTGAATAGCTAATAATCATATGCTTTAAATGTTTTACTTTATTATAGGTAGAAACAGTAGATTGAGATACACTTGAGAATTCTGTTGGCACAAAGCAGTATAAATCCTTTTATTAAAAAATAAAACAGCATGTTAAATGGCAGCCTAAAATAGAAAGTCATGACCGCTGGCAGCACACTGTCAGTCACCTTCCTCTAGTGAATACATTTGCCATAAACATTAGAAAAATCATCCTTCATGTCAGAGGCAAAACCATTAGGTTTGTATCCAAAAGACGAAAGGGAACTACACAAGCAACTAGGAACTAATTATTTTTTCTCCAAAACTGAGTGGTTTGGAATTTTAACTCATCTGTTGTCTGACTTGACGGACATCTGCCTCTTAAATCTTTATTCCCAGATTACAATTTTAAAATACCAACAGATGCAAAGGAACCTGCATTAAAAAGCTATTGTAAAAACATGAATATATGGAATATATAAATATACAATAAACCATTTTTCTTTTAAAGCACCGACAGTGTACACAGCTCTGTACATAGAATTTTTGCCTGCACAAGTTCCTGCCCTTTAGAATTTATAATTATTCTTTGGGTGACTGAGGCACTGGGAGATAAAGTGAATTGCCCCAGGTTACAAGGAGCTTGCATTACAATCTGATTAAGGCTCCCTTTCTCTATGTCATTGTTTTCAGAGTCAGTGCACTTTAAGTATGTACTGTTTGTAACTCTGTATGTTTTTATGTGTATATATATATATATATATATATATATATATATATATATATATATATATATATATATTACAAGAAAAGGCAAAGCACACTAGAGAAAATGGGAAAAGGGTATATTAAAAAACACACAACATATATCACAAATTAACAAGTAATGAAGATTAAAATGAGCTCCTTGCAGTAAGGTCCAAAGATATAATGCACTAGGTCCCCGGACATCAGCTTGGAAGTCAGTCTGTGTCTCTCTGTGTCTCTCTGTGGCTCTCTCTCACACAGGACAGTCACGTGAACTTGCGTAGAGGAAGCGACTTTTATTTCTCCAAGTGTTATTTCCACTTCTGTTGGAAACCCTAACACCTTTGCCACTAGGGGATCTTTTACAGTAGATGTAATCATTGTAACATGTGTAAGTTCATGAGGCCATCCAAGTGTATCTTTTCCCACAGTCCACATAAACGCTTCAACATCAACAGCTTTATTAATTGTAATACTTCTTATGTAATTTATCTTATAAGCTGTTGCTGTGGGAAAAGATACATGGGTAGGAACACGAGGGCTCTTAAGATCAGGATGCAGGAGCACTGTAGACTCATTAGGAAAAGAGATTTGTAGCATCCTGTATCGAAACACTTTTCCGAATGTAGAGAGGGGGGTCTTGATAACTTTTCCTTCATTGGTATAGAGAGGATCATTAGAAGGGAGAGAGGAGGTGATATAGTCAAGACTTTGGATTGTAGAGAATCATATTGGATTTTCATGTTGAAACTCGATTCCCTGATGGGATTAATATAGAATGGAACATCAATCATTTTTTGAAAAAGATCATTTTTTGAAATAGATTTTTCTGTTGATCAGTGTGTCAGCTTAACATATGAACTGATATATAATCTGTTTCTATTAATATAGGAATTTTGAAGGTTTAATTTGGATTCTATAGTTCTAGAGTGTTTTGGGGATAAATTATAGCATCATGTTTTATATTGACTTATATTGATCTAATGAAATACACTGCCTTGTGAATATTATGCATCTTGTGAGACATATAATAATATCATTACAGGTAGACGTTGTGCATTTATTATGAGGATTGCTGTAATGGCTTATATACTATCATCATTTATGTCTCAATATGATGCATATACTTTTCTCTATGTGTTTGGTTTCTGCCACATCTTTGTCATGTGGCATCATGATGTGGACAAATAATAATACATAAACAGACTAATTATGAAGACTTTATATATTGATTCTAAAAAGCCTGGTAGTGACACTTGTGGATTTGAAAGAACTTAATATTGAGGTTTAGATCTTGATGTCAGCTATTTCCATTGCTTATCTAATGATGATGTTATAGATACTAATATTTCCTTTACTCCTTTTTCGGTAGTTTACTCACATTTCTATTCATGAATATACTATGCTTATGAGTATTATTATGACTAATTACCTCTGTTTTGTCAAGAGGGTTGCGCATGTGTTTTTACATTATGTATAGGAATATACTTTTTAGTACACTGTTTTCTTAATGTACTAGGTAGTCATTCACTTTATGTATTGTGTTGCTGACTGCTGTATCTTTGTTTTTTCATTTGGGCTATTGTTATTTTCTTATGGCTCCTGATGGTGGGGAGCTGCGTGCGCATTTTTATTCACCAGACTGCCACTTGGTGTACTGTGTGGACATGCGCGCACATGCTGGTCAGCATGGGAGGCTGTTGGTAGCACCTCATCCGTCTGCGCATTCATGCGCCGACTGGACGGAGGAGAGTCCATTGCAATGCATAGGTATGATTGCCACGAGCAACAGGTGAGTGTAGCTCCCTGAGGCTGTGGATTGGTTGGGCTATGTGGCGGGAGCTCTCCCTGAGACCGGGTTTTGCGGCGAGTGTGACATCACTGGTTTTGGCGCCAAAATGGCAGTCAGCTGTATTTAAATGTTCTGTGTATCATGTGTGACATTTCTTGATAAAGTGCATAACCTGCACGAAATGCGTAGAAGGGTTGCAACCCTCTGTTTTATGGATTCCCATTAAAGAGAATATTTTTGCCAGACCTGCTTCTCTCTCACTTTTCCTGCTGTGCTCTGCACACACACTGCATTGGATTCTCCTGACTTGGATACAGCTGCACGCTTTTGGGAGAGCTGCTGGGGACTTGTGAGTACTCATTCCTGGGGCCAACCCAATGAAGAGGGGGGAAGTGTCTCTGTATGCTAACCCCCACATTCAGGGTATTCTAGAGCCCCCTGTGGGTCCGAAGGTGGCACCCGTGGGCATCCGGGGGGTCCTCAGTTGATCTCCATAGGTCCCCGCAGACCCTGGGGTACTGGTGCACTGTGGGGCCTGCGGACACCCATCGGGACCACCGGGGACTCCCGTAGGTCTGAGGTATGAATCCTGTATGTTAAAAAATAAATAATGGTTTTACATTAAATATTGCAATTTTATTGTGGCCTAAGAGGTGTGTTTTGGGACTGTTGTGTGTGTCTGTTGTTTTTATTTTGTGAAGCGGGGGTGGGTGAAGGGGGTATTAGCCTTAAGGATGGGTGTTTAGACCTTGGGTGGTTAGCGGTAGGGTTAACCCCTTCAATACTTTAGCGGTATGAACTGCTAAGGTAATGAAGGGGTTAAGTCCACCAGCAAACCCCCTGCAAGGCCTAAACACCCACTAAGGGCCAAATACCCCCTTCACCCACCCCCACTACCAACAATAAGCCTGGCACGGGTGGTTAACCCCTTCATTGCCTTAGCGGTTAGCCGCTAAGGTAATGAAGTAGCTGTAAATGCCTTTTTCCTGCATCGATTCATGCCGGGGGGCTCCGGTGCCAGTATTAATGTGTATAAGCCCCGGAGACCCCCCAGCATCAATGCTATGCAGGAAAAACGCAAAACAATTTCTAAGTCCCGACCTCTAATCTCCCCACCAATCTGCCCAAATTTTGTGGTGTATTGAATTGGGGATAAAATCGCCATTTTAGGGCCACGATAGGCGGCGATAGGTGAATCGCGGCTACTAGAATCGCGCGTGTTTATGATCATTCCGAAAAGTGTCGATAAGTGGCTTATCGCTGGTCAGTCGGCGATTTGATTTTGGTGAAAAGATTTTTCTGAGAAACAGGCCATTATCGTCCGCTTATCGAGGCTTATTGAATATGAGTAGCCATTTTGGCCGATATGTGGTCGATAAGTGCCTTATCAACGCTTACTGCTTGAGGCCCATAGTGTTGGAATTACTGGGTATCTCATATTACTGCTGAAGGCCCATAGTGTTGGAATTACTGAGTATCTCATAATATCTCATTACTGGGTATCTCATGTTGGAATTACTGTGTATCTCATCATGGTGCAGTTTAGTAATTACACCTTGAGAATAAGCGTCATATAAAATAGAATAAAGCTCTGTATTAAATTTGAGAGTTGGGTCTCCAGTGAGTTCTCTGTAGCATTGTGCATCACACAACTGCTTGAATGCTTCTTTTTCATATCACCATACACAAATTAAATCCCCGGCGCATGGTATGGACAGACAACAGAATGGATTACCACTAAAGTTGACAAGAGTCTAATAGATATCCACAGTTGATAAAAGTCTGGATATTTTCTTTATAAAAGTTCTGCTCCGGTGCTGTCCTCCTCAGCAATGTTATCCTATTGTATAATACACAAGAGGAGAGGAAAACACACCATAGTGCAGTATGCAAAGTCCAAAATCTTGTACCCTGTAGAACCCAATATAAAATACCTACTTACAAAGTAGACATGCAATGCATGCGGTGGGTAGGATCTGTGCTTGTGCCAATGTTTTCTCCCACTGTTCCACAAACCCCACGTGTTCCAGTCTCTCTGGCTCTCTTTCTCTCCCAGCACTCCCCTACTACCAGCACTCAATTCATTTCCGCAAAAGATAAATAAAGGGGAAAAAACAAATGGTGCAGAACTGCAAAGCTTTAATTAAAACACACACACAGAATCACACTTACAGATGAGCCAATGATTATTCTAAAACTTGCCTTAAACTTGCCTTAAACTAGGCAGGTACATGCTGGGTACATGATGCAACATTTCAGTGACATTTCTGCAGATACTAATGGGACTGCCAGGGACCCCCGCTGTTAATCCGATGGACCATTAGACTCTGCAGAAATGTCACTGAAATGTTGCAGCATGTACCCAGCATGTACCTGGGTCTTCTTGGTGATTGCCACTGGTTTGTTTTTGAATAACCGTCGGCACTACAGTACAATGTGTCTCTGCTGACAATAAAACACACTTGCCGTCCACAGCTTGTCCGAACCGGAGCTCCAGCTGATGCTAGCGATCAAGTGACCCAGCACGCGTACTGATAACATCACTGCAAAAGCGTCCTCTACACTCCTTTGGACGGCAACAAAATCAAGCTCCTCCCAACATGTTTCGTGACAATGCCAGTCACTTCCTCAGATTGTGGAGCCTAACAATCCCTTGTGTTTATATACCTAAACAGTTAAACCCCTAAGTGCCAAACTTAAAGGGGATCTGCTAATACTTACACATGAACTGTGCATGACTATGCAGGAGACCACACAGAGACCTGATTGCTACACCTGTTTGTGGGGTTGGAGGTCAAGCCTCCAAAAAATATATCTATTTATAATATATATATAATAATATAGTGTAGTAATTCCAATAAAAACGACAACTAGGTATTCACAGAAATGGGGACTCAGACTTTCCCAATAGGGTAACAGCAATAGGTGAATCAATGTGGTCTAGGTTCTTCCCATTGATAGAAGGCAACTGGTCTCAGCGTGATTTCCCCCAATATAACCGAGATGATACTTTTAGTGCAACATTGTATTTTCAATTGATGTGTATATTTACAGTAAACAGCAAATATTACACTTACATTTACACAATGTGCATAGACACATAAGACTATAGATGCGTGGCTCGTTTTTCTGCCGTCCGCCCCTGCTGGTGTGATGCGTCGCGTCACTTCCGGCGGTCCATCACCTCACTTCCGGTTGGCGATCGGTCTCGGTTTGAATGACTGGCACAGGGCAATAACGGGAGCTCGTCCAGCCTACTGCAACTTGACTCTACGTGTTTCGCTTATCAAAAAGCTTCATCAGGAGTAATTTCTGCTGCACCTTACATATCCATATATATTTACCTCTACTAGACTATGATTGGATGATGGAATAATCGCTGGATTCTCATTGGCCAATCGACAGTATCACGCTCTGATTGGCTAGTGGGTGGGACTTGCACTCGGTATATTACACATTACAATTGCCTATCAGTCATAATACATATACACTACCGACACACTTTATTGCTCATCGGCCAGATCCGCAAGCCGGGAGATTTCCCGGCTTGCTAGTGGCTGCCCCTCGGCGTGCCGCGCGTCACCGACGCGCGGTCACGCGTCATCGGGAGCCTGCGATCGCGGGACGGCGGCAGGGGGTTCCGGGGGACCCGGCGGACCCGGCAGCGGTAGGGAGAGCGCCCCGATCGGAGGGCGCTCTTCCGCTGCTTCGGCGCGCGCCCGTCACCCTCCGGCACGCGCCAGGATACTGCTGCGGCCAAGAACGGGCAAATGCTCGAATAAACTTGGCCGCAGCAGTAACAATAACTTTAATAATAACACATTGAAAATATTAACACATTTAAAATGATACAATTGGATCAATAAAACAAGGCTTAAAAATGTCAATTACCAAAATTGCTATCAAAATCACGTTCTATTTGGCAATCTATTATAAATAGCATTTACTTGTTGGGGTCATTAAGTCACCATACTCATATATATATATATCCATATAAAGAATAGGGAAACAAGAAAAAACAAGAAAACAGGTAATAGTTAGGATAAGTCATTATTACTAATATACTGTATATACTTAAAAACATATAATGCATATTACTAAAAATATATAATGCATATTGCTAAAAATAAATGTAGGAAAGATAATTAAAATATCAGAACCTACCACAATAAGAATTATAGACACACACATAATGTTCAAAGTTATCAAATAATTAACTAAAATTACAAAAAAAAAACTGTTTTAAAACTAATTTAAAATATCTTAAAATATTCTTAAAAAATTCTTTAAAAAATTAATTTGTTTTATATAATACATTTATAAATGTAATACTCTTAGTCAATAACACTTTACATAAATGCACCAATCTCTATATCTACATTTAAACCTTTCGGATTCATCGTTTTGAGGCGGTGAATCCAGAAGGTTTCTCTTTTTATCAATTCTATTGCACGATTACCTCCTCTCCAGTTTTGGGGAATATGTTCAATTCCTTTGATGGTTAAGTCTTTATGATTAGATTAGTGAAATAAATTAAAGTGTTTTGGAACACTGTGTGTCTATTTTTCTTCTTATATTACCTATGTGTTCCAAGGCTCTAACCTTTAATGCATGTGTAGTCTTTCCTATGTATTGAAGTCCGCAGGAACATTCTAGCATATAAACTACAAAATCTGTGTTGCAGTTTCAAAAATGTTTAATTTTAAATTCTTCCTTTGTGACATTAGATTTGAAGATATTTTTTGCCCCCTTACAACAGAAATCGCAGGCTTTACAATTCCCACAAGAAAAAACCCTTTTGGGAGTTTTCACCATTTTTTATCTTGTGTGTCCTCTTTCTTTGTATTGAGGACACTTGGAGTTAGTTTTGGTTTTAAATATTTAGCTTTCGTAAAAATGATATTTGGTCTAGCTGGTAATACACTTCCCAAAACAGGGTCATTCTGTAGAATGTGCCAATGTTTATTTAATGCCTGTGTTATTCTATAAGCTTCTCTATTGTATTGTGTCTTAAATGTGGTGGTAAAATCTATCTTTTTACTCTACTTTTTACTTGGGGGTTTAATTAAAAGCTGTCTGTCAAGATTATCTGTTCTCTGTTTAGCTTCTGTATTGACTGTTTGTTTGTACTTTTTTTCTTTAAATTTATTCATCAGTGCCACTGATTGTTCCTCATAGATTTCAGATTTAGTACCATTTCTTTTTATTCTCATGAGTTGACCATAAGGAGATTCACCTAGGATGGTGACAGCTACTATTTAATATGTAGTTATTGCTGTCTACAGCTTTGAAAAAGGTTTTAGTTAATACAGTATTATTTTCAATATAAATAACCAGGTCTAAAAATTCTACTTCGCTCTAACTAAAATTTGATAAAAATTTCAGGTTAAAATTATTAACATTAATATAATCTAAAAATTATTTTAAAATGATTATCGCCATTCCAAATTAAAAACACATCATCGATGTATCTTTTCCAGAGGACCAGGTTTGCACCGAACTGATGTGAAGACCAAATATTGTCTTCTTCCCATATAGTCATAAATAAATTAGCATAGTTTGGTGCAAACCTGGTCCCCATTGCAGTTCCACATATTTGTAAAAAGAATTCTCGATTAAACCAAAAATAGTTTTTGACAATATAAATTTTATCCCCTCCAAAATGAATTCTATTTGTTTTGTATCTAAACTCCTATCTTCGGTTAAGATTCTATTTATCGCTTCATCCCTTGTATGTGATCTATGGATGCATATAAAGAAGATACATCACATGTCACAAGTATATGCGCAGTATCTTTAAGATGTAATTTGCTATTGATAACATATTTCTGTAAAAAATTATCAATATATTCTGACAGGTTGGAACTCAAATAATCTATACCGGAAATAATAGGCCTTCCCTGAGGGTTCTGCATATCTTTGTGGATTTTTGGTAAAAAATAAAAAATTGGTACTAGCCACTTCCTAGTATCTTTAAAGAGAAGTACTTCTAATTTTGTGAACTCTAAATCTAGATTCTCATTTATTTTTAGCAATATGCATTATATATTTTTAGCAATATGCAATATATATATATTAGTTATACAGGCATACCCCGCTTTAAGGACACTCACTTTAAGTACACTCGCGAGTAAGTACATTTCGCTCAATAGGCAAACAGCAGCTCACGCATGCGCCTGTCAGCATGTCCTGAACAGCAATACTGGCTCCCTACCTGTACCGAAGCTGTGCACAAGCGGGGAGGCTATAGAGCCTGTTACACATGCGTTATTTACATCAGTTATGCACGTATATGACAATTGCAGTACAGTACGTGCATCAAAAGTGGGAAAAAGGGAGTGCTTCACTTTAAGTACATTTTCACTTTACATACATGCTCCCGTCCCATTGTGTACATTAATGCGGGGTATGCCTGTAATGACTTATCCTAACTATTACCTGTTTTCTTGTTTTTTTTTGTTTCCCTATTCTTTATATGGATATATATGGATATATATGGTATATATATATATATATATATATATATATATATATATATATATATATATATATATATATATATATATATATATATATATATATATATGAGTATGTTCACTTCATGACCCCAACTAGTAAATGCTATATATAATTGAGTGCAAAATAGAACGTGATTTTGATAGCATAACATTTTTTGTAATAGACATTTTTAAGCCTTGTTTTATTGATCTAATTGTATATTTTTAAATCTGTTAACACAGACTTATACCTCAAATAAAATAAATGAAAATAACCACCGACTGTGATTAAAATGATTTGAAAAATGAAAAAATTGAAAAAATTAAACTTCAAAAAGGAAGCAGGTCAAACTCGATGTTTAACCCCTTGAGAGCCAGAGTTTTGAGTGTATTTATCCAGAAACTTTAGCGTCTGGATATTACACCCATCCTGTCTCCCCCTCTCCAGTTACTTTGGGGTGATCTATACCCCTACAAATTAGTCCGCTAAGGTTTTGATCATGTTTAATTTTGAAGTGGCTGGGGCTCCGGTTCGGACAAGCTGCGGATGGCAATTGTGTTTTATTGTCAGCAGAGACACATTGTAAGTGTGATTCTCTGTGTGTGGGCTTTAATTAAAGCTTTGCAGTTCTGCACCATTTGTTTTTTCCCCTTATATTTATCTTTTGGGGAAACGAATTGAGTGCTGGTAGTGGGGGAGTGCTGGGAGAGAAACAGAGCCAGAGAGACTGGAACACATGGGGTTTGTGGAACAGCAGGAGAAGACGTTGGCACAAGCACAGATCCTATCCGCCCACTTTGTAAGTAGGCATTTTATAGTGGGTTCTACAGGGTACAAGATTTTGGACTTTGCATACTGCACTATGGTGTGTTTTCCTCTCCTCTTGTGTATTATACAATAGGATAACATCACTGAGGAGGACAGCACGGAGCAGAACTTTTATATGGAAAATATCCAGACTTTTATCAACTGTTGGTATCGATTGGATAACTTTTGTTCTAATCCATTCTATTGTCTGTCTATACCATGCGCAGGGGATTTCATTTGTGTATGGTGTTATCTCTGTAACAGGTTCTTTGAGAAATTTGTTGTTGGGGTTCCCTAGGCAGCATCCATCAACAGGTGATCCTAATTCAGGTCCTTTAGTGGTTATAATCATTTTTCTCTTGTTAACTATATTATATGTAATTTTTTATTTGTGCACTTTGTAGGTCTGGCGCTATTTCGTTTAGGATATTTTAGTTAGGTTCTTTTGTTGTATGCTTCTTTTTCATGTGAAGATTTTGGCCATAACACAATATTGCCCCCTTTATCAGAGGGCTTTATTTAAATAGACGTTAATGCTTCCGTTCTTGAATTGCAATCCATTCCAATGTAGAAAGGTTACTAGAGCCTAATAACTCTAGGAAGCTCAAAGATAGCAGGTGTAACCATATTTGAAAAAAAATCTACTTGGGAGCAAGCTTGGAGACGGGGATCAGAATGTTGATTGCGGCTTAATATGGGAGACCGGCTTCAGTTCATTTAAAGTAAATTCATCAGTATCCTGTGTAATTGAAAATTGTTGAGAAGATGATTGTTCTGTGGTTGATACGCTTGAGTTTAAAGTATTAGATTCCATATCTACTGTTGTTTTTAGATAATGCTTATGTAGTAATAACTTCCTACAAAAGAGTGCACATCTTTGATCCACTCAAACTTATCACACCTATGTGTTGGCACAAAAGATAAAACGTGCTGCAATACGCAAATTTGCGGTGGTGTCAGGATAGTTTCTGATAGGTTCCCAATAGTCAGTGGATTTATCTCTGTTTTGACTGTGGGCCTATTTTTCCCTTGTAACCAAATTGATCCCGGTTTCTTAGTCTTCTTTCCTCCCCTTCTTGTCCTCCTCCCCTGGTTAATAAAGATTGATCATGTTTAGAACCAGTTTTAGGTGCAGCATCACAGTCTGAATAATCCACATCATATCTTGTGACTTGCAGAGGAGCCATCTTTGGTTTTCTTTGGAGTCTTTTTGGTCTGTCTTTCATGTGTAGACTTTGCCAAGTCTGTAATCTGTTAAATCGCTTGAAAAAAATATTTTCTTCATTGTAAGAATGTCCTTTTCATACTTTTTAAACTCTATTTCCATTTATTTCAGAGCATTTGTACCAACAGTATCCACTCCTTCTGCAATGTCTCAATTTGAGGTGTTAACTCTTTAAGTGTACCCTCATCATTATCTACACACATGCACACACACACACACTTGAGTGAATGTTTTTATTTAACATCTGGAATTCAGTGTTATAAACTTTTTACAGTAACAATAGTATTGCTACATTTCTTTAAAATTGCAAACATACCTTCCAATTTTGTCTAACCATACCTATTTCTACTAATCTTAAATTATCTTTGCCCTCTCAACTAACTGTATTCTGTATTTACCAATTTGTTGTGGTGAAATGCAATATTTCTGCTGTTTAAAGAAATGACAGAAAGGTTCATTTAGAGAAATAAAAAAGCCCCTGTCCTGCCTTCAATACAAACAGAGAAACCTTAATAATAAAATAAATTATTTCCTCTTGCCTTTAAAATCTAAACTGTAATCCCAATTGCCTCCTGATTTTAAATTACCTTTCCAATTTTTTTCATATAACCTCTGCCTTTAATACAAGAACATATCCCCCCTCTCCTTCATTCTTGCCTCGGACAGCAGCACATATGAGGATCCTGCCCTTTGATTACTGACAGCCATGTCTTAAAAATATTAACATTAGTAATATTCTTTCAGACAGATATCCTGTGTCCTAACAGAACTTTAAATGGTTTCATGCATAAAATAAAAGATGTAAAAAGCACCCTTAAAACAAAATAATTTCTACATAGGTTTTTTTTCATGTGGTACTTTTAAACTTCTACAGGGATTCTGAACACTGCATCACTCATTTTATAATTTCTGACATGACATGCATATATCTGGGTAGTCAACTATCTGGGAGTATTGACCTTGAAAATCCTAATTAAAAATGTAAATATAATTTCTGCTTTTAGTAAATCTTAAATAATTGAATGCTACAGAACGTTATGATATTTAACTCCACAGTAAGGAAATACTTTTCCTTCACACCAACACAGTAAATTGTGAGATCTTTAAAAAAGACAAACACAAATAAAAATAGAAAGAGAAGGGTGGATTCCCCCTTCTTTCAATGGCAGAACACAGAAATTATAAGACCAATCAGAAATGACTCCTTCAAATGTTCAGTGAAATGATCAAATGTGATCCTAAAAAATAAAAGTGCACGCATGCGCGAAACATGTCACAGGTCCCTCTGCTTGTTATCTGTTTTTAATATGTTGCTGATGGCCCAATAAACAGTTTTTCTATTTTTGAGTAATCTAGCCTCCATCGTTTTCCTTCACAGTGCACTGCTTATTCGTCCCCTCATGGATACTATTTCTGCATCTGACTACAAGTTGGGAACAAGCTACCATCGGATTTACAAACAACATGGTTTTGAGTACTATCGGAAGTGTTTGTATTATTGATATTCAAGGAATTTATTCAGATTGTCTAAAGTCTAACTCCAGGAGACATCACCTTTAAGTGATACACTTTAGAAAGGATGAGGGAGTTGGATTCATATTTCATACTGTTTGTATGCAAGTTGGAATTCATTATTAACCCGTCATTTACCCCACCTCCTTGTTAATCCTTTAGGAACAAAAAATAAATAAATATTTTCCCTCACATGTTTTGCTCACGTTGAATGCTTTTATATGCTCATTCCCTTATATCATTTTACTCCATTCTTCATCAATTTGACAGAATGATATAATGTACCCATTGTGGTTTCTGGATCTTTGAGTTACATAATACTGGGAAATTGAGAGCAAGTATTTTTGGTTTAGGAACAATGACGGAGTGGTTGGGGAGCAGTATTTTGGAACGTTGCTTTTTCCCTAACATCTTTTGTCTGCAATTTGTTTTCATATTATCAGGCTTGTTACAATTGTAAACGAGCAGGAACCAATTGGTATAGGAAGGCCTGTTCCAGAAAAAGCATCTTCAACTCGCCAGGTACATTAAAAACAAAAAACAGACAAAGAACAGAACAGAAAAAACCTCCCATGCGTTTCGGGCTATAGAGCCCTTTCTCAAGGAGTATGGTTAGGGCTGAACATTGAACACATTAATATAGCCCCTCCTATGAAAACAAAGCTAAGTCTGAATTAACAACAGATAGTTCAAATAGAAACTATACATTGAGGTCACTATAAGTGACACACAATAAGAATCCAACATACTGTATATATAACATAAATTACAATCAGGAGATGTAAAATCTTGAGAGAAAATTCTATATATAAAAGGCATGGATAACACTGTGAACAATACACAATAGAATCAACAACCCTTTGTATTGTGTGTCAGAGAAGACCCCTAAAATAGATCTATAATAAACATCCGTATTTATCAATATATATCTCTTTATCTGAGATTTAAACATGTGAGAAACCACAAATGAAACTACAGTATCACAGACCAGATCTGAAACAGTTAAATAGAATGTTGATTGGATGGACGCACAGTTGCGGTGAGGGCACGCCATATGGGTCTCTCCCTAGGAACCACGGGAAGACGCTGATATCTCCACGTGGGACCACAAGATTGCAGCAGCTGACGGAGCGTGGAGCATGGACCCCTGACACCAGCACTACAGAAAACACTGATGTTTGGGAAAGCTGAACTAACATTGTAGTCACCAGTACATATGAAATAGCAATAAGGAATCACCTACAGTATATCCACAGTGAGGTAAGTAAGTGGCCAATGTTACATAAATGGCACAAGGTCATACAAGGCATGAAACAATATCCAAAGTGCTGGAGTAAGTATATACAAAACTCGGCACATAAAGAAACCAGCTGCCTATAAAATAATACTTTCAAAGCAGTACTCAAGGTGAAGCCTGTGAGAGCAAGATAGAGTCAACTCCCAGGGTGAGGAATAAGCTGTTGGTTGATAATTCTCTCAAGCTGTTGAAAATAACAATAGGCAGTCAACAAGCCACATAAAGTGTGTATAAATAGACACACCTTAATGCATATAGTGTGCAAAGTCCAATAACCAGCTCACTGAAAAAGTTCTTATACTGTAGGTGGTATAATTCCAATAGAGAGACAACAGTGTACTGCATCATAATTACATGTGCTCCATGGGGAGAGTCATCCAGGGGTCGTGCCTAGTGCTCCCACTCCTACGCGTTTCGTCCAGAGATTATTATATATATATTATATATATATATATATATATATATATATATATATATATATATAATATATATATATGTTATGCATATATATTTATATTTATTTTTTTTTATGTTGACAGGAACGACTGTTTATTTATATTTACTACATTATAGTCAGATGTCCCTATTTTTTGATATTCATTTAGATACATATATACAGTATATGGGTGTTTGCTATTACTATTATCCAGTATTCCATTATTATTTTTTGTGGAACACAGATTATTATTATTATTATTATTATTATTATTATTTTGATATTATGTTTGTTTTTTATTTCTTTATTTTGATATCACTCTATTATACATATTTAATAATTTTA
Source organism: Ascaphus truei (assembly GCF_040206685.1). Classification (NCBI taxonomy): domain Eukaryota; kingdom Metazoa; phylum Chordata; class Amphibia; order Anura; family Ascaphidae; genus Ascaphus; species Ascaphus truei. The sequence continues at coordinate 298,754,920 of NC_134485.1, forward strand.
TTGATAGGGTCATATCCTATTCATCAAATTTTGGAATTTCTTTATGGATCTATACATTAGTATTATTTTAAAAAGATATAGGATGGTCTTTCAGTGTTACCTTGAGGCATGGGCAGTGGTCTTTAGTTTCTATGATTTCATTCCATTTTTATTTGCTTTATACACCTTTCAGTGTCTCTAACGGTATACATTATTATTCATAATGTCTATCTCCTCTTTATAGTTGTGGCCTGGGTTCCCAGGTTTGGTTTTTACCTCCGCTGCAGCTTGGGAGAAGGGAGGTTGCTGTGGAGTCAGGTGACTAGGCCTGGCCAATGAAGTGTTAGGATTCCCTGCTGAGGCAGCTGTAACAGTTGGTGCTCTAAGGGCTTGCTGCAAGTTGGAGCAGGGATGCATCTAGGGGAGGTTGTACAGGTGCAGGGGTCTGTGACCCTCTGCACTAGGCCAGAAATCCCCTAGGACCCAGTTAGGCCCCAACTCACTCTAAGCTTGTGGCTGCTGTAGGGAAGGCCCTTCAGTTAGGGATCCTGTCTCTTTAGTGTTTAGCCAGCTTAGGGCCACAGCTGTGTCATAGAAGCATTATTACCGCAGTCTGGGACCAGGCTTCAATAGAAGGATTGACCATCATCGCGGCGGTTACTCCAGCAGGAAGCATCCCATCCAGCGGAGGATATTGTTGGAACGGTGGATCCTCTACTTCTACTCGTTAGCACGCCCAGGTGTGGACACAGGCAGGTACTGTTCACCAAACGTGCACCATCACTGGTTTAAAAGGCACTGATCACGCCTAGAAGTGCGGTCATCTTTGGGGACACTTATTGGGTGAAGTAACCAAAGGACACCTCGGGTACTGTGGACACGGTGTGGGGGTACACGGTGGTGGGACAACGCCCTGCGCGGAGAGGTAATAGCTGTAACCTCTAGTATTGCTATTGCATGTATATGTTTATGGTTATTGCTCACAGTAAAGGTTGCTATTATAATCTGTGGATTGTTATTAATAGTTACTGCTCAGGGTTATCTTATCCAATTGGGATCCCATGCAGGTGGAGGAGCTGCCACTCAGTATCTTATTACCCCAGGCTCCCAGTAGTGGAGGTTAAGATCCCTGTGAGCTGACAGGTAAAGCCAGCACCAGTAGATCCTTCACACTAGAGGAAAGAGGGCTACATAGTATTCTGTTTTTAATTTAGTAAGTTTACTACTTCCAGCATTTTTTTTGTTTTAAGTTTATTTTACTAGAATACTTTGCATTTAGTAGGCTTTTTGGTTTCAGTGGGTATATGTTTCAATTGTTACATTTGTCATTTTTTGCTACTTATTGCTACCTACGGTATTGGTATATGTTGCCCCTCTGATTCAGGATGTTAGGAATACAATGTATTTTCTTTCTTGTATGTCAGTATGTTTCTATTGGACTTAGAGGATACCATAGTGTAGCAGCTTCCTTTACCAATTTCTGGCACATTGCTTAACCTTCAGGTGTTTGATTTCACTTGTATCCACCTATATTTGATTAATAACTTGAAGCCACTACAAATGGATCCTCCTGTCTACCTGCAGTCACTCTTTGATAAAGTACCATAGTGGTTCAAAACGCATCAGAATTGGTTGTCGGAACGATGAACATTTTTCTATTTTCATTAAACGTTTTTTTATGGCTACATAGATGATATTATTTTTATTTGGTCAGGCACATTAGCACAGTTAAATGATTTTCAAATATATATGAACAATAATGTTAACAATCTAAAGTTCACTTGTGTTATTAGTCCCACTAAAATAGAATACCTAGATTGGGAGATAATGATTGTAGACAATTGTATTCACACTAGTACATATTTCAAACCTGTACAATCTAACAATTACCTCCATGCACAAAGTCATCATAACCCTACATGGGTTAAAAATATACCAAAGGGTCAATTTATTCGTTTAAAAAGAAACAGTTCACATGTAGACACATTTATCACTCAAGCAGAGGATCTTAAAAACAAATTCATAGAAAGGAAATATTCCTCTCGGGATCTAGACCAAGCAATCACTGAGGTTGCAGCGATGGACAGAACCAATCTTTTGCAAAATAAAAATAAAAATACGAACAAAACATCCAATTTGGCATTCATCACCCAGTATTACCAAATGGCACCTAATATACGCAAAATCTTTAAAAAACACTGGCCAATATTAAAAAAAGATAAAGAACTAGAAGGTATATTGCCAGAGAACCCTCAAATTATATTTACTAAAGCTCCTAATATAGGACAAAGATTGGCACCAAGCTGTCCATCGCTGCAGCCTGCTTGTCACAAGGCACTGTCCCGTGGGGGATATTATACATGTAATAGATGCACTGCTTGCAAATATAGTATTAAATCATCAGAATTCACATCTAATAACACCTTAAAAAATTACAAAATAAAACAACATATTACATGTAATAGTTCTTTTGTTATTTATTTGCTTGAATGTCCATGTGGTCTGCAGTATGTGGGTATGACCACCAGATGTGTCAAAAGACGCTTGTATGAACACACATATAATATCAAAATTGGTTTAACTACACATAGTGTGTCAAATCATTTTCTTCAAGTGCACAGCCAGGATCCCAAAGGTCTAAAATGTATTGCAATAGAAAGTATCACTCCACATTGGAGAGGAGGAAACGCTTTGAGCCTACTGGGGAGGAGAGAATCCTTTTGGATTTACGAACTAAAAACCTTATCCCCATTAGGATTAAACGTGGATTTTGATCTTAAAGCTTTTTTGGTAGGGTAACCCTGCACTGTATCACTGACACAGTTTATCTAGTATCCATTTCTGCTATTCCCTGCAATTTGTCCATTTAGGTGTCTAACTCCTATGCCCGTTGTAATTGTTTGATATAAGTTTTATAATCACATCAAATCTTTAGTTACCCACTTATAGTACACTAATTCACCCAACATAATCCACACATGTCACAAAGATTGTTAGTACACTTAGTATTTTATTGACCTAACACAATCACGTTGATATATTCACTACACATTTATATTATAGTTAATACTGTATAAGTTCTCATTGCTATATACCACTATAAGTGGTCACATCTTAATAAATTTAAACATTTAACCTTCAGGTTTTTCACTATACACTATGTTGTTTTGTATTGTATGTTTTGTCTGTATTCAGCTGAGTCTTCAAACTGCAGCAGCACAAATAAACATTGTTATAGACTATTCTATTGCGCAAGTGTTTGAAACACACAACATTGACTAAGAATTGACTCAATTGCTTTATTGCACATGTGCATAAGTCTGCAGGTGAAAATAATTCATTTAATTGTGGACGCTCTATTTAAGGGACCATCAATGGACTTTTAATATCTTATATCCCTGAGGAAGAAAGCAGTTAGCTTTCGAAACGCGTCGGGTGGCATATATTGCACTTCTGCTTCACTGCGTTTGGCGAACCTCCCCCACGACAAGAACGAATCAGCGTTGCTGTAGTACAGAGAACTGGTGGCTTGTGCTCGTGACGTTTTGTTGAATCTGCTGCTGCAGACCTGGAGTAGCTGCGCGTCCCTTCCAGTGCGCTGTGAGAAACCATCTGCTCACACGCCGGCTGGCGTGCACACACCAACGGAGACGCCCAGGAGTATGCAGCCAACTTCACCGAGAGGGTATACTCTCTATTATATCCACTGCCTGCTTACAATATCCATCTGGTGAGTGGGCACTACATCAGTATCCACCGGTGTTGCAGTGTGCTTATACAATTATTTGTGTCCAATTGTTTTTATGTCTATGTATGCTTATGAATTTTGTTATTAAATGTTTTTATCTTTAATATTTTAATATTTTCACCCATTTGATCTCTCAGCTGTATGTTGTCTTTAGTGTTGTTTGTCTATTTATACAACAGTATTACGCTATGTATTGTGCTTTCTTCTTTTTAAGTACACCCTGAGGAGTCATTTCCTGATCGTCCAACAGGCTTAGTTTTTATATCCTTTTTTACTGTTATTGTTTGAATAGGCGCCTATAGATACATATTTTCTTCCATATTCTTGCTCTGACCAGGGGGTCAGTTTGTTGTATCACCAGGCAGCCCCTTATGTGTGAACCTTGGTCCACACCATAGGTGTTTTAAACATTATATTACTATTTTTGTCATTAGTTAGCGCTACCTGTTTTGCTGATTTTTCATAGTGGTTCGAAATGCATCAGAAATGACTGTCGGAATGATGAACATTTTTCTATTTTCATTAAATGTTTTTTTATGGCTTACAGTCCTATCTCATAACTGAATTTTGCAGTGCACTGTACTTTTTTTTTTCTTCTTGCATTCCCTTCTCTTGACTGGGGCACACATCGACCAGGAGCATTATATGCTGCTTTGCGTCACAATGTATACGGACATGGACACTGGGAACATGAGTTCATTTATACCTTCCCCTCTGTTTATTTGTGGCCAGTGTGTGACAGCAGGAATCATTTGGGTTTTTTTGTGGCGAGGCTGGATCAAACGGCAACTCGTGTTCACAGTTATGAGTCTCCTACTGCCTGTACCCTATCCCCTCCCCCTCTGTCTCTTTTCCCCTACCTGTTACATTGTCCACACATTTATCGGCCAGATATATCAGTATCTTCTTTGCAGTGGTCACATATTTCCTGGAGCATTGCATTCAAAACATTGTCTGCTTATACAGACTTTTATATACAGTATGTAACGGGTGTTCCCTGTGAACACAGACACTACTGATACTGTATTTTACCCATGTGGCTCTCAGGAGCCTAAGCCTCCGCTCGGGGAGCCTGGGGTACATATATATAACTCTATCTCGTGGTGCAATGCCTCCACCTGGGAGGGATCCCCACAGTGTGGGAGGGGTCCCTCACAGAACTCAAACACACTTGGTATGAATAAACAAGAATAACCTTTACTGATATGCATATAATAATCTTTCATTCTAAAGTCCCAGTGTCATTCACTCCCACTTCTCAGTGTATACCCCTTGCCCACCACCGTGTACCCCGACACCGTGTCCACAGTAACCCTTGTCCCGTGGTCAGTGCTGCCACTATGTGTGAGTATTCTGTAGGTGGTGCACGTGTGTAACAATACCTGGCCCAGTGCGACGGCACCTGGGCGTTCAAAGGATCTTCGAAAAGGATCCCGCACGTCCTGGCGACGTTCGGTTCCTCCAGTGGGTTGATCGGTCTGGGCTGTCCACCTGGGTACAGTTCCGCTCTCTCGGTGGAGTAGGCTTGATCCCGAGCCTCTTGGTGGGAAGCACAGCGTCCGCTGTGTCCCTAACTGACACTGTAATTGCTAAGGGGCAGGGTCCCTAAACTGGGGCCTGTCCCTGAAGCACCACAAACTACTGAGTGGCTCAGGGCTAACTGGGCCTAGGGGGCTGCTGGCCTAGTGCAGTGGGTCACTGACCTCTGCACCCTCACCTCCTTCCCCTAGCCTCTCCTGGCACCCACTGACTTGATACAAAATGTTTCAATCCCTGTTAGCAGGGAGATACTGCAGCCCTATTGGCTCCCTGGCATCACGTGGGGTCCCCTAAGGCTGATGGGACTTGTTGTCCCTGCTTAGAGCCCTCTCCTGATTGGTGTGGGTTCACGCGCTACAACTGCACATGCGCAAGCTATCCGAAGGCCTCCGCACTTCTGCCCTAACTGCGCATGCGCCAGGCAATAGAGAATGGCGATGCCCTGCAACGGGAGCCGCCGGGAGAACATGGCTACGCTTTCACCGCTGCAACACCGCACCATCCCCCCAGCAACCACCCACACAAGCTCCATTCGCCCCCCATTCCTGCGGTCAGCCGATGGGTCCGTCACTCTGTTCGGCGGCACCCACGATCACCACCAAGGTGAGGGGGGGGCGACATGCAAAGGGGGACCTGGCTACATCCTCCCCCTGGTAAAAACCCCATTGAACTCGCTTGGGACACATGACTATTGTAACTATAAACAGCAGTTATATAATGAAAATGGCACGACATAATAATATAATAAAAAGGCAGCAATCAAATACAATCTTATACTTGTCAGCTCTATATCAGATTGTACATTTCATTGAACATCACAATGACAGACTGCACTTTGCTGCGAGCCCACTGCTGAGCCCCATAAGGGGGTGCCCCAATTTGGTCATAGGTTACCCGGTTTGGAGGGTACCTTATTCTTTGGCTCCTATGGAGCTGTTCTTCAGCAACTCCCTCTGGGGAGTAATAGGTACAATCCTGAGGCTCAGCCTCTTCCCTTGAGGGAGAAATGTCTCTGAACAGTCTCTGTTTGGCACAAAGCACGTGCTCTGTGGATCCAAAGGCTGGCCTGTTGGAGCCACCTTAGTAGGCATTGGCCTACGGGGCCCTTTAACCGTAGCTCTTCTGGGAGATGCCCCTTTAGTGGAATAGTCCCTTTGAGAGGGTCCTTCCATAGGATCTTCAGGAGTTTCAGAGTTGGTGTAATAATTCACAGTCTCTTGACCAATCTTTGTGGGATCGGACTCACCGTTCAGCGGTGTGGCCAGTATTTCTGCTTTCTCATCTCCCACTTGTGGAATGGGAAGAAGATTATTACGATGCCAAACCTTTACCCGACCTTCAGTGTCTTTGATGCGATAGACCGGGAGGCCAGGCATCTGTGACTCTACCTCATATACACCATCTCTCCATCGGTCCACCAATTTATGTTTTCCTGGGACTCCCAGATTACGAAGCAGCACAGCGTCCCCAGGACGTAGCTCCCAATATTTGACTTTATGGTCGTTTTGTCTTTTATTGCCGGCATTCAGTTTAGCTGCTGACTTCTCAGCCTGTTGGTAAGCTTGTTGCAAACTGTCCTTAAGTCTTGGCACATATTTGAAATGGGTAGCATTGTGTATCCCATCCATTGACACTCGAAGACGTACATCCACTGGTAGTCTCGCCTCTCTCCCAAGCACAAGGAAGTATGGGGAGAATCCAGTTGACTCATGGCGGGTACAGTTGTACGCGTCTACCAAAGCCTCTATGTGTCGACTCCATTCAGTTTTCTGCGCACCCTTCAGGGTTCCGAGCATGTCCAACAGGGTCCTATTAAATCGTTCTTGCAAAGCGTCTCCTTCGGGATGGTACGGAGTCATCCGCGATTTAGCAATGTTCAGCATTTTGAGCAATTTCCGGATCAAAGTGCTCTCGAAATCCTGGCCTTGGTCGGAATGAAGACGGTTTGGAAGACCGTAGTGAACAAAGTACTTCTCCCATAGTATTTTTGCCACTGTGATGGCTTTCTGGTCTTTCGTGGGGAAGGCCTGAGCATACGGGTGTAATGGTCCGTGATGACCAGCACGTTACATATTCCTCGGGTTTTGGGCTCAATGCACAGAAAGTCCATACACACTAGGTCCATTGGGCCAGAACTCTTTAGGTGGCCCATGGGCGCTGCTCTTGTAGACAAGGTTTTGCGTTGTATACACCGGGAACAACGGCGACAGTGTTCTACCGCTTCTCACATTTTGGGGCAGAAGAAGAGGTCTCTGACCAACCCAAAGGTCTTCTCTACACCGAGATGTCCATGTTCATCATGTAGAGACGTCAATACCATACTGCTGCGGCAGCCTTTATTCTTACATTTGCCACTAATTGGCCGGGGATTTACTCCGGCTGGCGCCGTGACTTAACAGCGCGCCAGCCGCATCCCCTCCGTGCAACCCTCCACTTCGCGCGCATTTTTGTTCCCCGCCGTCACCACGCGGCCCGCACACATCCAGCCGTGCGGGAAAGGTAAGAATTAAATGTGATGCCAGTGTATATCTTAAATTCTGGGGTAGAACCAATTGTCACCTATCACTGTGGTTGTGATATTGTACTACCCGAAAGAATAAGCAATTGTCCATTTCAAACGTGTCCATCTCACGCATTAGCAACGCGATCAGGTCTCTGGAAGAACGTTTCAGTAGAGCTGGATTCTTCCTTTGAACAGCTTGCCGAATGATGCTGATTACCGGATCTCTCATTTGGTAGTCCACTAGGTCTTTCCATCGTATTACCTTGTCGTGAGTTATATTCATTCCCTTTGGATCACAGTAGGTGGCTGGGATAGCCTGCGACTGGCATCCTAAGGAATCTGCAACCCGTAGTTCTGAGAAGGCCACTTGATTCTTGATGATGCAGCCGTGCTACACATTGCTCGCATCCCTGGCCCGGGGATTTCTTCCCACTCATCATCATCTGGAGTTGCACTTAGTCCTGGTCGTCGGGATAAAGCATCAGCTCCAATGTTCAAAGGCCCGGCTAATTACAGAGAGAATCTGTAATTACATAGAGTTGCCAGCCATCGGTGCCCTGATGGATCCAATTTGACGGAGGTATTAATGTATGTGAGGGGATTGTTGTCCGTCCTTACCTCAAACGTAACACCGTAAAGATAATCATGGAGTTTTTCCGTGATCGCCCATTTGAGAGCCAGGAACTCTAACTTGTGTACAGGGTATTTTTGTTCACTGGGTGTCAGACTGCGGCTGACGTAGGCTACGGGTCGAAGGCCCTCGGGTGCTTCTGATGTAAGACGGCGCCCAGTCCATTGAGACTGGCATCCACATGCAGAATGTATGGTTGTTCTGGATCAGCATACGCAAGCACCGGTGTTCCGGTTAGGCTTTTCTTCAAATTCAGGAAGGCCTGTTCACACTCGGACGTCCACTTATCGCCAAACGGATGACGGGTCGACGTGGCCTTCCTTCCTGTATCTTCGGAATATATCTTCAAAAGATTGGACAGGGGTTTAGCTTGACTGGAGTACCCTTCCACGAAGCGACGGTAATACACACAGAAGCCCAGGAATGATCGCAGTTCCGTGACATTCTTGGGACGAGGCCAGTTCACTACCGCTTCTACTTTGGCCGGATTGTTGGCAATTCCTTGAGCAGACACAATGTGTCCCACGTAAGTCACTGAGGTGTGACAGAACTGACACTTGTCGAGCGACAACTACAACCCTTCTTTTCCAAGACGGTCTATCACCTTAAGCAGCCTCTCTTCGTGCTCCTCCAGGGTCTTCCCGAAGACAATGATGTCGTCCAGGTAGACTAGACACTCCCAAGGGTCCATGTCTCTGATAGTCTTCTCCATCAGTCGCTGGAAGGTAGCAGGGGCCACACATATACCTTGGGGCATACGCGTAAATTGGTAGAAACCCAGGGGGCAGACGAAGGCTGTCTTTTCCTGGTCCTCTGCACTCATAGGTACCTGGTAGTACCCAGACCGCAAGTCAAGAACACTGAACCATTGGCTCCCGGGTAGAGCATTCAGAATATCTTCAATGCGAGGAAGGTTGTATTGGTCAGGTACCATACAATTATTCAGGGTTCGATAATCGACACACAGTCTTACGGATCCATTCGTCTTCCTTACCACCACTATGGGTGACGCAAAAGGAATCAGAGACTCCGTCAAAATCCCAGCAGTCTCCATTTCTTTCAGGACGTTCCTTACATCGACCACATCACTGGGGGCGATGCGACGAGAGCGTTCACGGAACGGAGTGATGTCACTCAATCTAATGGTATGCTGGGCACTGCGACTGCAACCCACATCCATCTCACTTTTGGAAAACACCATCCTTCGTTCATTCAACTTGGCTGTCAGTCGATCCTTCCACTCAGTTGGCAGCGTCGAATCTCCGAAGTTGAAATCCAGATCGACTAACTGCTCCTCCACTGCAGCGGCGTTCACCTGTGGTACTGTTTCCACAGGGCTGACTGGATATATGCGGCCCAAACTTCGTCCTGCATCAAGGTCCATCGGGAATGGGGAGATATTCTGAACATATATGTAGGATCGTAGAGGAATTTTAGTCGTCCACTCTCTCACTTCGGGTATTACCCTATACCCCCTCTGAACTTCTTTCTCAGAGGTGCTCTCCAGAGAAAAAAGATGGTCTGTCTCATCTCAATTGGGATAACAGCACCAAACAGCCATACGTTGCACTCCCCCTAGTGAAATGGTTGTCAGTCGGCGTTGACGATTGTAGAGGTCCCCGTGACACACTAAGGCATATACCCGGTTGCACTCATCCCGTAGTACAGGGTCAAGGAGTGGATTGGCCATTGGTAATTCGTTGGTCTCTTTCAGGTATGCTCTGATTACAGCTCGCACTATATTAGTATTTGTTCCCAAGATGATCGGGTACTGACACTGTCCTTGAGGCTCAGGACATACCATTGCTTCCACATGCATGGGATGTTTCTTGCTTTTGTTCAGTTGGAGTATCTCCAGTTGAACCCTCATGATCCCATCGATGGGGTATTCTTCGTTACTTAACCCCTCACCTTCATATGTTCCGCCGACCTCAGGGGACAGTGTTTGAGGTGTTGATCATAGAATTGTCTGTATATTATGGTCACTTGGGATCCGGTGTCCAGTAGAGCAGAGGCATAGATCCCTTCTAGTACCAAACGCACGATGGCAGATGGGCCTACCTGACTGTAAGCATCCCCTGGTGGAGTTCCATCGTCGGGGCTTAGGTCAGTAGGAGCTTCGGGAGGCTCAGGGGTGGCCTCGGATATCTTGGCTTCTGTGGTCTGTATCCGGCAGATCATGGACCTAACCGAGCTTCCTTTACTTGGAGTTTTTTTTTCTTGGTTGACTCATTCGGGGCACTCTCTGGAGAAATGGCCCTTCTGTCCACAGCCATAGCAGACAATATCCTTGGTATCAAATGTCTTGGGTAAGTGGGGGAAGATTTCCCCGAAATTCGGCCTTTCATTGAGGGCGACTTGGGCGGCTCCTCTTCTTCTATGACAGGTTTCTTGACCCGGCGAACGGAGACTCCCTGAATGTCACTCGTAAGCTGTTCTTTGACCTTGGTGGACGTATGTAGCTTGGTATAGGCTTCTTGTCCCTTGACTAGCCCCAAAATGTCCATGAATGTAGGGGGAGGCCCTTTCATTAGGGAGCACCTAATCATGATCACTATGTGATGCGGGGGAATGGCCCCTCGGAGGAAATGCTTGCGCCGGTATTCGTCCATATCTGAGGCTGGAATGAGGCCGCAAGTTTGCAATTTCCAAAGTACCAGCTGAATTCCTTGAAGGAAATCTGACAGGTCTTCTTTCTCTTTCTGTCTGAGACCATAATATTTGAACCACAGCTCACTTTCCTCTTCATCTTTGCCATAGATCTGGACTAACAACTCTACCATCTGATGAGCAGAGAGATCAGTGTCTTGGTCGTGCTGTGCACTGACCATGGTGGATGCAGGGGGTCTGAGGCTCTCCAGGATTCTCTGCCGTCTTACCGCTTCAGAGCAGGGCCATTCATCGATCACCTTGAGGGTGTGTTCCTTCCAAGACTCGATGCCTTCTTCACCAGCGGGGACAGGAACTGTTCCTGAAAACGCCTTCAGCTTCCGATAACTCTGAGCTTGTGCTGACGTAGTTATAGCTTCCACAACCTGCGGGAATGTTACTCCAAGCATGGAGCCGCCACTAGCTGAGGGACTAGCGATCCCCGCTCCCATGTTAGGGGTTGGTGTGAAGCAGTTCGTTAATCTGTCAGGGGCCTGTGCTGTTGGTGGGCTACCGGCCCAGCTGGTGGCCCCTTGCCAAGCATCAGAAAGGAAAGTCACTGGTGGTAGGGATACGTCCGATCTGATGGGAGTACTGGCGGCCATATCTTTGCCTTCCCAACCTGCATGTCTGGTAGAGGAAGTTGCGTAACTAGAGATGGTTCCAGGGTAAATGAGAGGGCACCCTTGCGGTAAGGTCTCTGGTAGATACACTACTTGTGGGCCTCTATGAGGGTGTAGAGCTTGTTCTGTGGCCAGTAGTAGGGTGTTCTCTTGCTGGTCAAGGTGGTAGTGCTTACTGATAAGGCGGGCTCCCGCCAGAGCAGGTAATGTACTAACTGCACTGCAGACAGTGAACATGGGTACATGTGCGGCACCCCTCCTATGGCAACCACGTGTCGCAGGAGTTTTCCTAGTTTCTAGGCCCATTCGCCCACTTGTTGTGGCGTGAGCGCAGGCATGCTGACTGATATGATACTACGTGAACTACTGAGTAGGGCACCGCAGGGCTGATCTCAGCAGTGCCTCCAAATGTAACGGGTGTTCCCTGTGAACACAGATGCTACTGATACTGTATTTTACCTGTGTGGCTCTCAGGAGCCTAAGCCTCCGCTCGGGGAGCCTGGGGTACATATATATAACTCTATCTCGTGGTGCAATGCCTCCACCTGGGAGGGATCCTGTCAGTGCGGGAGGGGTCCCTCACAGGACTCAAACACACTTGGTATGAATAAACAAGAATAACCTTTACTGATATGCATATAATAATCTTTTACTCTAAAGTCCCAATGTCATTCACTCCCACTTCTGAGTGTATACCCCTTGCCCACCACGTGTACCCCCACACCGTGTCCACAGTAACCCTTGTCCCATGGTCAGCGCTGCCACTATGTGCGCGTATTCTGTAGGTGGTGCACATGTATAACAATACCTGTCCAGTGCGACGGCACCTGGGCGTTAAAAGGATCTTTGAAAAGAATCCAGTGACTTCCTGGTGACGTCCAGTTCCTCCAGCGGATTGATCGGTCAGGGCTGTCCACCCTGGGTACAGTTCCGCTTTCTCGGCGGAGTAGGCCTGATCCCAAGCCTCTTGGTGGGAAGCGCAGCGTCCGCTGTGTCCCTAACTGACACTGTAATTGCTAAGGGGCAGGGTCCCTAACATGATGCCTGTCCCTGAAGCACCACAAACTACTGAGTGGCTCAGGGCTAACTGGGGCCTTGGGGGCTGCTGGCCTAGTGCAGTGGGTCACTGACCCCTGCACCCTCACTTCCTTCCCCTAGCCTCTCCTGGCGCTGACTGACTTGTCTCCCAGCACGCAAAATATATAATTCCCTGTGAGCAGGGAGATACTGCAGCCCTATTGGCTCCCTGACATCACGTGGGGTACCCTAAGGCTCATGGGACTTGTAGTCCCTACTTAGAGCCCTCTCCTGATTGGTGTGGGTTTGCGCGCTACAACTGCGCATGCGCAAGCTATCCGTGGGCCTCCACACTTCTGCCCGAACTGCGCATGCGCCAGGCAATAGAAAATGGTGGCGCCCTGCAACGGGAGCTGCCGGGAGTACCTGGCTACGCGATTGCCACCGTGACGCCGCACCAGCCCCCCCAGCAACCACCCACACATGCTCCGTTCACCCCCCACTCCTGCGGTCAGCCGACGGGTCCGACACTGTTTTGGGAGGCACCTGCGATCACCACCAACTTGAGGGGGGGAGGGGCAACATGCAGAGGGGGAACTGGCTACATCTAGTTACCATATCTCTAACTGCTATCTAGAGCACCGGCACGGGATCACTTCCCATTTTCTATTATAAAGATAAAGTAATCTTGCATATTTTAACTATGTTATGTGCCATGGCAGCAGAGTAGAAAATGTTAGGTCCCCATAACATGACTCAGATTAAACTGAAAATCTATCAAGGGAAAATCTAACAATTGTCTTAAATAACCCATAGCAAATTTGAAGGTGTGATAGTCGTGGGGGGAAAGCAATTTGTATGCTGATACACACTTGATTATTTATGTTAATGTATTTATGTTTAATTATAGGCTTGCTGTTTTCAGTAAGTTTTGTATTTATGTTATTTTTAAACATGATGTGTTGGATTGATTCCCTCTTCCAACTATTCCCATTCCCTCTTCTGTACAGTATTTATAGAGATTGTGAAAATATTTTAAAATAGAGTTAAAACAACCAGTACTATTAAAATCGCTCAAAAATATTTATTATTTGTCATTGTCTTGTTCTTATTAAAAACACAATATGATGTTTCTACTATATATACAGGTCTCATAAACATCAGGGAGTATTTGAACCCCAAAAATATTAAAATCCATCTGATCTCTTTACTTTCTTGTGATTATTTTTTATTCAGAACATTGTTATTTCCTCTCTATTAAAAACACATTGAATTACTTATTCAATTAGCATAGTAAGCAGGAATCAATCTCAAGCTGCATATTTATGTGACAAATATAACATTCATTAATCTAATTCACTGCTATAACTGCAATACTGATAACTATTGTAATTTCAAGGCAATTTGGCCCAATACAATTGTGACATTATTTTCTTTGTAGCTTGCACACTCCTGGGATGTGGCAAGCTAATGGTTTCTTGCACTGGTACAGTAGATTATCAAATGCATTAAGTGAGTATTGTGCACTAATCTATTCATAATATTTCTTAATAACAACCATAAATTTGGCATATTGCTCTATATTTTCAGTTGTGTCTATCCCAGAACAATTCCCAAGCATAACCCAAACACACGCACATACAGTACAGTATAAACACAATAATATTTTTCAGTAGTAAATATGGGCCTGTATGCTTATATGATAATAGATTCTAAATTGAGAATGTCTTTATTTAAAGATATGTATTTGTTGCAATGGGAATATTAAATAAAGCATTCTTAACATTGTAGATACAAACATTTTCTCTAAATATACTACAGATGTAGATAAACGTACCTTTCTTTTGGGCGCGGAAAAGACATGCAAAAAAATGTGCACAATTACGGTCCAATCATGGCCCACAAAACACTAGGGTATGTGGCCCGGAAGGATTAAACCTGCAGGGGTCCATGCTTTTGAATGGAACCCCAACAATGTGAATCCTTTGTTTAATGGGACATCTGCTAGGTAGAGAAAAATTATACTAACCTTTTAGATGGGGTACAGAGATGTCTCTATCCCCATCTGCAGCTGAATCTCAGTCTCTCAGTCTGCAGCTTCTTCCCACATTGCTGAAGGTAAGATGCCGTCTGTATTTCTTTGCCAACCCCTTGGATGACGTAGATGCCCTTATATGGGTCCCTACATTATGAGGGGGAGAATTTACAGTACAGTATGACCATATTTTGTCATATATATCATCAAGGGCTGGACAGTGTTACGTGTTTCAAATGGAAAGTTTCAGCACTAAAATATTTGGTTATTTTCCTTACAATGGACATTTCATCCATATACAAAGTCAATCATCCCCCATTATTTTCTTCTGTCACTGCAGATGTGGAATGCAGTTCCAAAGGAAAATTTTCTGAATAGGGTACTTTGCAAATTTGGAAAAATAATTATATATCCTGCTTGTTTCAGGCCTTATTTATTGCAGTCTCAGTTGAGGCACTTAACAGATTTTGTTTAAATTACATTTTATTTAGCTTGAAGACTGATTTGTGAATTTAAAGAATAAGTAAAGATAGGGAATAGCTGCCTCAAATAAATGCATGTGAAAGCTATACAGTAGTAATTATCCTTTTTCTGAGAAACAGATGTGTAGGATTAAAAAATGATCACAATAAAATTGTCAGCCTATCACTTTTTGCTCACAAAAATAATAATAATGATTCAGATTATGAAATGTTCAAGTCTAAAAATGTATTGCATATTATGGAGTCCAAGCCTTTCCCTAATTTCTTATTAGTGTTTTACAATCATAATGTCCATGGTCCTGGGATTATCAATGGGTTTCAATATCCTGAAATTCTGATGAAAGATTATATCAATGTCAGAATTAGTTTCTTCTCACACATTTCTACCTACAGTATACTTGCCAGCACCAATCATTCACTATCTGTAAACAGAACCAGAAGAGTAATCAATTGTCATACAAGATAGCTATCAAAAACTCATCATTGTCACAGTGATTTATTTCTTACTTCTGCATTGGAAATATTGTATATTTCATTTACAGTAGATACGTACTGTAATCTTTCACTTAATTTTTTTTTGACCTATTAGGATTTTTGCTTTTAGTTTTATGTTGTAATTACTAACTTTTGAAGACGTAATGATTAAAAGACATT
This sequence comes from Ascaphus truei, assembly GCF_040206685.1. Taxonomy (NCBI): domain Eukaryota; kingdom Metazoa; phylum Chordata; class Amphibia; order Anura; family Ascaphidae; genus Ascaphus; species Ascaphus truei. Next base: position 298,770,780 of record NC_134485.1, read on the forward strand.
TAAAAAGATTTATATTTTTGTACACATTTTTTTAGATGTCCACCAATTGGTATTTTTTGTAAATCAACCCTTATCTTGAGACTGCACTGCCAAAATAAAACATGCACAGGATACTTGCCAGAGGATTTACCAAGGTTAGTTTTTTTAACTGTCTCTTTTGCTTGTGTGTGTCTGTTAGATAGGCAAGATTTCTTAAACAAGTTCTCAGAGAATGATTGATTATCATTGTATAGATATAATTTTACAGTATTCAGCCTGGAAAGATCAATAATAATGAAAGAATGAAATTCTTCATTAAAATAATTATTGTCTTTTAATTACATTGTAAGGCAAGTCTGAGCACCAAATTAGGATTCAGATCATTACCTTACTGACAGTATTAATGCACTGATAAATGACAAGTATTATTCTGGCTATATCACAAAAATCACATTTACTCTATTGGAATTTCACTAACAATAGTGGATAAATCATAGGGTACACGCAGTATTTTTGAGAAGTGAGCAAAAGTCAAAAAAGAGAGTTGGGTAGTGACGGACTGGCCTAATCTGCTCCAGGATAACCTTTAATATTTAATTATAATAATATACATTTTGGACAAGTTATGCTGTCTGCAAACACTGCAGCAACAGTTTTAAGAATACAAATAAAACATTCTTAAACATATCAATGCCCTTATGGCATAACTGATATGATATGGGCCTTGGCATTTTCTGCAATACTCCAGGAGGAGCATAGGATAGATGCATAAAAAAAAAGAGAAAAATACAACTAATTGTAGGTGTTTTCAATTTGGTGACTTGATGTGAATCTTGGCTCTTGTATTCTGCCTACTTACAATGTAGTATATAATTCGTGCATATCACAAACATTTGTAATCTTTCTGTAATATCATGAAGTTGGTACCTCAGGAAAAAAGAACAAGAACCATTGCGCAGTTCGTATATAAATTTATTTATGTATAAAAAATGTAAGAAATGCACTTACAATGTGTGCAAATTTTAAAAGCATATGACACAATCAGTTTACAGATAGCTCAGCATCATGTTATTCTCACCGCCACCGCTCCCTTATGTGCAGGCTGTCCCTGTGCTGGATCCCCAGCAGTATCGGTCAGCTATTATATATGTAATGGTGTTTCCCCCACCCAGTGGGAGATTTGGCCATTACTGGTCATGTGGTGCATGATACCTGCTGGCAACAGGAGGGCTGTCGTCCACTGGTGGTAGTGGGGACACAGGAGTAGGCTTCTGGGGTTCATACCCTACATGTCTCTTTAGCAGTGCAGCATCTCCATCTGCCCTAGGCTCCAGAAACAGAAGGTAATCTCCCATGGTAGAACTATTACCTCTCCCCCCCAGTAAGGTCACGCACCAGGCAGGAGGTATAACAACAGGAAATGTTTATTATCTCTTCTGTACAGCACAGTAACAATGCAGGTTTCTGCCCGATGCAGTTCATCTCAGCTACCACTGAAGAATGGTCCCTGGACCGTCACTACAGGCCAAGGGAACCTGCAGCCATCCTAGATCTTGCCTGCCTCCCTAGCAGAGGCAGAGATAATATCCACACGCACTCTCCCCCCGGAGGGAAGAGGACTGGGGAAAACCTAATATGCAGCCTCTCTACTGTGGGACCTGCCTTCCTCAAGTGGGGAAAGGCACTCCCGAATTTGAGGTGGTACTGCCCTTAAGTACAGCCAGGAGGAGGGCATCAGGTCTGGCTCATGATGGGTCATGCCCAGGCCTGATGTCACCGCCATCCGCTGTCACTCAAGTGCAGCTCCTAGGAAGGGGAAAACCCCATATCAACTACTGGCAAGCTGATATCTCCCTCCCATCTGAATGGAATATTGTAAACAACAAAAGTAAGAAAAAAATCGTGTTCGCATAGAAAGGGAAATCTAAAGAAAGGAACACCTATTGAAAATGAATGTGTCCACTTACATTTAAACTGCTGCTGCCAGTAATCTAATTGATACCTTACAGATGATAATGTGATACATCTTGGTATGATAATATGTACACATACAGGTGAGTTACTAGAAAATCCAAGCCGTGGGGTCCCCTGGTTGTCCCCATGGGTGTCTGGGGGCCCTCAGGCGGATTTCCGTGGGGGCCCTCAGGTGGTCCCAGCAGGTCCCCGTGGCCCCCACAGCTGTGGAGCCCACAGTTCTTCCCCTGTGTGTCCCCTGTGTGTCCTCAGGTGGTCCCCATGGGTGTCCGGGGGTTCTCGGGTGGTCCCCGTGGGTCCCCACAGGCCTGCTGTACCATTCCTGTATGTAAAAAAAAAACATGGCCTACATTTAAATAAATACACCCCCACCACCCAAACACAAGCACATACAGTACAAAAATGTGCAAAATAACTTTAATCAGATATAGATAATAGATTTTTTGCCAATTATTAAACATAACATTAGCCATGCAGCATACATAAAGTAAATAAAACAGTTCTACTTACCCCTGGCAATATGAATGACGTCCTCGTCAGTTTACTGTAGGGCCATATCCTCCGTTGCCAGAAAAAATACATAGCAGAATACATTCTAATGGCCCCTAACCCCTTAATCACCTTAACGATTAATAACCACCCTGTCCCGCTACCCACCAGGGAGGCCTAGCCACCCACGCCAGACTCACCCTGTGCCCATTGAGTGTCATAGTGGTACATCATACCAATATAATATAGGCCTGATAAGCCACTATAGCACTCAATGGGAACCTAATCAAAATACATGAATGCACAAAAGACACAATAATAAAACATACATGAACACCTAAACACCCCAATTCACCCGAAGTCCCCCGGACGCCCATGGGAACCACCCAAGGACCCCTGCATGGAAGAACTGGGGGCCCACAGCTGTGGGGGCCCCGGGTACCCATGGGGACCACCTCAGGTCCCCCAGGCACCTGCGTGAACCACCTGCGGGCCCCCAGAATCCTGTAGGAACAACCGAAGGCCCCCAGACACCCGTGAGGACGACCTGGGAACCCCAGACACCCGCACGGACCACCCTTTGACCCCAGTGGGGCCCGCGGGAACCATCTGTAGCCCACGGAGCCTAGGGGGACCTCCTGGAGGCCCCCAGACACCTGTGGGTACCCCCTGGGGTGCACTGTGGGGCATGCAGACACCCATCGGAACCATGCGGGGACCCCGCTGGCCTGTGATATTAATCGTGTGTGTAAAAGATAAATAATGGTTTTATGGGGGTGGGGGGGAGGAGGGCACAGGGGGTGGGTTGTGTATTGGTGCTTACTAAATATTTTTTAATATACATTTTAATACTAGTGTAGATGAGCAGGGGGTCTCCAGAGCATAACCGTGTTGGTTTCAGGTCCGGGGACCCCCGCTTCTGAGATAAAGGCCCCGCTAAGGGGTGCCAGTATCTCGTATGCATGGAATTGTCCCACGTGATGTGATAGGGACATTTCCATGCATTGGAGATACCGGCACCCCGTAATAGGGCCTGTATCTCGGGAAGCGTGGGGTCCCCGGACCTGAACAGAGGACGAGACACGCACTCAATATCAATGGTAATAGAGGTGGGGTACTTAGCTGCTGGTGCGCTGGTCCTGGGGAGCTCCTGTAGTCCCAAATGTTCCAGTACAAAGAAGAAGCAGGCACATGGTCTTACTCAAAAGTAGGTTTAATATGCCATAAAGTCCAACGTTTCGGCAGTCAAATACTGCCTTTCTCAAGGCTGGGGCATCTCCCGAAGGAGCTACGGGTAAAGGGCCCTTTGGTCCAACGCCAGATAAGCTGACTCAAATGAGCCAGCCTTTAGACCCGCAGAGCCCATGCTTTGTGCCTCAAAGAGACTGTGTCGAAACATTGAGCCCCTCAAGGGAAGAGACTGAATTGCTAAGCGAGATCTGTTACTCTCCAGAGGGAGTAACGGAAGAGCACCTGCACAGAAGCCAAAGAGCTAGTCAACCTCCCATGAGAATGACTTACGATCAATTCGGGGCACCCCATTATGAGGCTCAGCAGTGGGCTCGCAATAGAGTGAGATCTGTGATTGGAATGTGCAATGAAATGTTTAATCTGTATAAATGAAATGTATAATTTTTTTATGAACCTTTACTGCATAGGCACCTTAATCTTAGTTGGTGGCAAAATCATACAGATTTATCACTTGACAAAAGGAGCCAATTCAATTAATTCATTAAGATCCCATGTGCTTTACTTCCGATGGTATAAATCCAAAATTGTTCCTTTTAGAGAACGAGATCATCATTCTCTATCACCTCTCCTGGAATCTCTTGGGAAAACTTCTATCTCTCTAAAGTGTAGTTCTATGTTACCCACATGATCGGTCAAAGATGATGTGCAAGGTTGTGAATCTTTTTTCCTCTATCCAAATTATAATTGACATTTTTAATCCCATTAACGTGTTCTCAAATCCTGAT